>NW_027189165.1:1145727-1427157 GCF_040958095.1 Procambarus clarkii
AATTTGGAATTTCAAACGGCGAATAGGTGCAGAGAGCCAGAAATTTGGGCCCAAAATATGGCTCATGTATCGAATTTGGGATGTTTGGGATATTTTGAAAACTGCAGAGGGGTTTGGGCAAAATGTGACCCACCGCCGCTTTCAGTAATTAGCATATTTTTGGTATAAAAATTCGGAATTTCAAATGCGAATAGGTGCAGAGAGCCAGAATTTGGGTCCAAAATATGGCTCAGGTATCGAATTTGGGATGTTTGGGATATTTTGAAAACTGCAAGGGGGTTTGGGCAAAATGTGACCCACCACTGCTTTCAGTAATTGGCAGATTTTTTCTATAAAAATTTGGAATTTCAAACGGCGAATAGGTGCAGAGAGCCAGAATTTGGGTCCAAAATATGGCTCAGGTATCGAATTTGGGTTTGGGATATTTTGAAAACTGCAGGGGGGTTTGGGCAAAATGTGACCCACCACCGCTTTCAGTAATTGGCAGATTTTTGGAATAAAAAGTCGAAATTTCAAACTGCGAATAGATGCAGAGAGCCAGAATTTGGATCCAAAATATGGCTCAGGTATCGAATTTGGGATGTTTGGGATATTTTGAAAACTGCAGGGGGGTTTGGGCAAAATGTGACCCACCGCTGATTTCAGTAATTGGCAGATTTTTGGTATAAAAAGTCGGAAATTCAAACTGCGAATAGGTGCAGAGAGCCAGAAATTGGGCCCAAATATGGCTAAGGTATTGAATTTGGGATGTTTGGGATATGTTGAAAACTGCAGGGGGGTTTGGGCAAAATGTGACCCACCGCTGCTTTCAGTAATTGGCAGATTTTTGGTATAAAAAGTCGGAAATTCAAACTGCGAATAGGTGCAGAGAGCCAGAATTTGGACCCAAAATATGGCTCATGTATCGAATTTGGATGTTTGGGATATTTTGAAAACTGCAGAGGGGTTTGGGCAAAATGTGACCCACCGCCGCTTTCAGTAATTAGCATATTTTTGGTATAAAAATTCGGAATTTCAAATGCGAATAGGTGCAGAGAGCCAGAATTTGGGTCCAAAATATGGCTCAGGTATCGAATTTGGGATGTTTGGGATATTTTGAAAACTGCAGGGGGTTTGGGCAAAATGTGACCCACCGCTGCTTTCAGTAATTGTCAGATTTTTGGTATAAAAATTTGGAATTTCAAACGGCGAATAGGTGCAGAGAGCCAGAATTTGGGCCCAAAATATGGCTCAGGTATCGAATTTGGGATGTTTAAGATATTTTGAAAACTGCAGAGGGTTTGGCCAAATTGTGACCCACCGCCGCTTTCAGTAATTAGCATATTTTTGGTATAAAAAGTCGTAATTTCAAACTGCGAATAGGTGCAGAGAGCCAGAATTTTTGTCCAAAATATGGCTCAGGTATCGAATTTTTGATGTTTTGGATATGTTGAAACTGCAGGGGGTTGGGCAAAATGTGACCCACCGCCACTTGCAGTAATTGGCAGATTTTTGGTATAAAAAGTCGGAATTTCAAACTGCGAATATGTGCAGAGAGCCAGAATTTGGATACAAAATATGGCTCAGGTATAAAAATTGGGATGTTTTGGATATTTTGAAAACTGCAGGGGGGGTTTGGCCAAAATGTGACCCACCGCCGCTTTCAGTAATTGGCCTATTTTTGGTATAAAAAGTCGGAATTTCAGACTGTGAATAGGTGCAGAGATCCAGAATTTGGGTTCAAAATATGGCTCAGGAATCGAATTTTGGATGTTTGGGATATTTTGAAAACTGCAGGGGGGTTTGGGCAAAATGTGACCCACCGCTGCTTTCAGTAATTGGCAGATTTTTGGTATAAAAATTTGGAATTTCAAACGGCGAATAGGTGCAGAGAGCCAGAATTTGGGTCCAAAATATGGCTCAGGTATCGAATTTGGGATGTTTGGGATATTTGAAAAACTGCAGGGAGGTTTGGGCAAAATGTGACCCACCACCGCTTTCAGTAATTGGCAGTTTTTTGGTATAGAAAGTCGAAATTTCAAACTGCGAATAGGTGCAGAGAGCCAGAATTTGGATCCAAAATGTGGCTCAGGTATCGAATTTGGGATGTTTGGGATATTTTGAAAACTGCAGGGGGGTTTGGGCAAAATTGACCCACCGCTGCTTTCAGTAATTGGCAGATTTTTGGTACGAAAAGTCCGAATTTCAAACGGCGAATAGGTGCAGAGAGCCAGAATTTGGGTCCAAAATATGGCTCAGGTATCGAATTTGAGATGGTTGGGATATTTTGAAAACTGCAGGGGGGTTTGGGCAAAATGTGACCCACCGCCGCTTTCAGTAATTGGCATATTTTTGGTATAAAAAGTCGGAATTTCAAACTGCGAATAGGTGCAGAGAGCCAGAATTTGAGTCCAAAATATGGCTCAGGTATCGAATTTGGGATGTTTGGGATATTTTGAAAACTGCAAGGGGGTTTTGGCAAAATGTGACCCACCACCGCTTTCAGTAATTGGGAGATTTTGGTATAAAAAGTCGGAATTCCAGACTGCGAATAGGTGCAGAGATCCAGAACTTGGGTCCAAAATATGGCTCAGGTATCGAATTTGGGATGTTTAGGATATTTTGAAAACTGCAGGGGGGTTTGGGCAAATGTGACTCACCACCGCTTGCAGTAATTGGCAGATTTTTGTTAGAAAAATTCGGAATTTCAAGCGGCGAATAGGTGCAGAGAGCCAGAATTTGGATCCAAAATATGGCTCAGGTATCGAATTTGGGATGTTGGGATATTTTGAAAAATGCAGGGGGGTTTGCGCAAAACGTGACCCACCGCTGCTTTCAGTAATTGGCATATTTTTGGTATAAAAAGTCGTAATTTCAAACTGCGAATAGGCGCAGAGAGCCAGAATTTGGGTCCAAAATATGGCTCAGGTATCGAATTTTTGATGTTATGGATATGTTGAAACTGCAGGGGGGTTTGGGCAAAATGTGACCCACCGCCACTTGCAGTAATTGGCAGATTTTTGGTATAAAAAGTCGGAATTTCAAACTGCGAATATGTGCAGAGAGCCAGAATTTGGATCCAAAATATGGCTCAGGTATAAAAATTGGGATGTTTTGGATATTTTGAAAACTGCAGGGGGGTTTGGGCAGTATGTGATCCACCGCTGATTTCAGTAATTGGCAGATTTTTTGTATAAAAATTTAGAATTTCAAACGGCGAATAGGTGCAGAGAGCCAGAATTTGGGTTCAAAATATGGCTCAGGTATCGAATTTTGGATGTTTGGGATATTTGGAAACTGCAGGGGGGTTTGGGCAGTATGTGATCCACCGCTGATTTCAGTAATTGGCAGATTTTTTGTATAAAAAGTCGGAAATTCAAACTGCGAATAGGTGCATAGAGCCAGAATTTGGGCCCAACATATGGCTCAGGTATCGAATTTGGGATGTTTGGGATATGTTGAAAACTGCAGGGGGGTTTGGGCAAAATGTGACCCACCGCTGCTTTCAGTAATATGCAGATTTTTTGTTTAAAAATTTAGAATTTCAAACAGCGAATAGGTGCAGAGAGCCAGAAGGAATTTGGGCCCAAAATATGGCTCAGGTATCGAATTTGGGATGTTTGGGATATGTTGAAAACTGCAAGGGGGTTTGGGCAAAATGTGACCCACCGCTGCTTTCAGTAATTGGCGGATTTTTGGTATAAAAATTTGGAATTTCAAACGGCGAATAGGTGCAGAGAGCCAGAATTTGGGCCCAAAATATGGCTCATGTATCGAATTTGGGATGTTTGGGATATTTTGAAAACTGCAGAGGGGTTTGGGCAAAATGTGACCCACCGCCGCTTTCAGTAATTAGCATATTTTTGGTATAAAAATTCGGAATTTCAAATGCGAATAGGTGCAGAGAGCCAGAATTTGGGTCCAAAATATGGCTCAGGTATCGAATTTGGGATGTTTGGGATATTTTGAAAACTGCAGGGGGTTTGGGCAAAATGTGACCCACCGCTGCTTTCAGTAATTGGCAGATTTTTGGTATAAAAATTTGGAATTTCAAACGGCGAATAGGTGCAGAGAGCCAGATTTTGGGTCCAAAATATGGCTCATGTATCGAATTTGGGATGTTTGGGATATTTTGAAAACTGCAGGGGGGTTTGGGCAAAATGTGACCCACCACCGCTTTCAGTAATTGGCAGATTTTTGGTATAAAAAGTCGAAATTTCAAACTGCGAATAGGTGCAGAGAGCCAGAATTTGGATCCAAAATATGGCTCAGGTATCGAATTTGGGATGTTTGGGATATTTTGAAAACTGCAGGGGAGTTTGGGCAAAATGTGACCCACCGCTGCTTTCAGTAATTGGCAGATTTTTGGTACGAAAAGTCCGAATTTCAAAAGGCGAATAGGGGCAGAGAGCCAGAATTTGGTTCCAAAATATGGTTCAGGTATCGAATTTGGGATGTTTGGGATATTTTGAAAACTGCAAGGGGGTTTTGCCAAAATGTGACCCACCACCGCTTTCAGTAATTGGCAGATTTTTGGTATAAAAAGTCGGAATTCCAGACTGCGAATAGGTGCAGAGATCCAGAACTTGAGTCCAAAATATGGCTCAGGTATCGAATTTGGGATGTTTAGAATATTTTGAAAACTGCAGGGGGGTTTGGGCAAAATGTGACCCACCGCTGCTTTCAGTAATTGGCAGATTTTTGGTACGAAAAGTCCGAATTTCAAACGGCGAATAGGTGCAGAGAGCCAGAATTTGGGTCCAAAATATGGCTCAGGTATCGAATTTGAGATGGTTGGGATATTTTGAAAACTGCAGGGGGGTTTGGGCAAAATGTGACCCACCGCCGCTTTCAGTAATTGGCATATTTTTGGTATAAAAAGTCGGAATTTCAAACTGCGAATAGGTGCAGAGAGCCAGAATTTGAGTCCAAAATATGGCTCAGGTATCGAATTTGGGATGTTTGGGATATTTTGAAAACTGCAAGGGGGTTTTGGCAAATGTGACCCACCACCGCTTTCAGTAATTGGGAGATTTTTGGTATAAAAAGTCGGAATTCCAGACTGCGAATAGGTGCAGAGATCCAGAACTTGGGTCCAAAATATGGCTCAGGTATCGAATTTGGGATGTTTGGGATATTTTGCAAACTGCAGGGGGGTTTGGGCAAAATGTGACTCACCACCGCTTGCAGTAATTGGCAGATTTTTGTTATAAAAATTCGGAATTTCAAGCGGCGAATAGGTGCAGAGAGCCAGAATTTGGATCCAAAATATGGCTCAGGTATCGAATTTGGGATGTTTGGGATATTTTGAAAAATGCAGGGGGGTTTGCGCAAAACGTGACCCACCGCTGCTTTCAGTAATTGGCATATTTTTGGTATAAAAAGTCGTAATTTCAAACTGCGAATAGGCGCAGAGAGCCAGAATTTGGGTCCAAAATATGGCTCAGGTATCGAATTTTTGATGTTTTGGATATGTTGAAACTGCAGGGGGGTTTGGGCAAAATGTGACCCACCGCCACTTGCAGTAATTGGCAGATTTTTGGTATAAAAAGTCGGAATTTCAAACTGCGAATATGTGCAGAGAGCCAGAATTTGGATCCAAAATATGGCTCAGGTATAAAAATTGGGATGTTTTGGATATTTTGAAAACTGCAGGGGGGTTTGGGCAGTATGTGATCCACCGCTGATTTCAGTAATTGGCAGATTTTTTGTATAAAAATTTAGAATTTCAAACGGCGAATAGGTGCAGAGAGCCAGAATTTGGGTTCAAAATATGGCTCAGGTATCGAATTTTGGATGTTTGGGATATTTGGAAAACTGCAGGGGGGGTTTGGGCAGTATGTGATCCACCGCTGATTTCAGTAATTGGCAGATTTTTTGTATAAAAAGTCGGAAATTCAAACTGCGAATAGGTGCATAGAGCCAGAATTTGGGCCCAAAATATGGCTCAGGTATCGAATTTGGGATGTTTGGGATATGTTGAAAACTGCAGGGGGGTTTGGGCAAAATGTGACCCACCGCTGCTCTCAGTAATATGCAGATTTTTTGTATAAAATTTAGAATTTCAAACAGCGAATAGGTGCAGAGAGCCAGAATTTGGGCCCAAAATATGGCTCAGGTATCGAATTTGGGATGTTTGAGATATGTTGAAACTGCAAGGGGGTTTGGGCAAAATGTGACCCACCGCTGCTTTCAGTAATTGGCCGATTTTTGGTATAAAAATTTGGAATTTCAAACGGCGAATAGGTGCAGAGAGCCAGAATTTGGGCCCAAAATATGGCTCATGTATCGAATTTGGGATGTTTGGGATATTTTGAAAACTGCAGAGGGGTTTGGGCAAAATGTGACCCACCGCCGCTTTCAGTAATTAGCATATTTTTGGTATAAAAATTCGGAATTTCAAATGCGAATAGGTGCAGAGAGCCAGAATTTGGGTCCAAAATATGGCTCAGGTATCGAATTTGGGATGTTTGGGATATTTGAAAACTGCAGGGGGGTTTGGGCAAAATGTGACCCACCGCTGCTTTCAGTAATTGGCAGATTTTTGGTATAAAAATTTGGAATTTTCAAACGGCGAATAGGTGCAGAGAGCCAGATTTTGGGGTCCAAAATATGGCTCATGTATCGAATTTGGATGTTTGGGATATTTTGAAAACTGCAGGGGGGTTTGGGCAAAATGTGACCCACCACCGCTTTCAGTAATTGGCAGATTTTTGGTATAAAAAGTCGAAATTTCAAACTGCGAATAGGTGCAGAGAGCCAGAATTTGGATCCAAAATATGGCTCAGGTATCGAATTTGGGATGTTTGGGATATTTGAAAACTGCAGGGGGGTTTGGGCAAAATGTGACCCACCGCTGCTTTCAGTAATTGGCAGATTTTTGGTACGAAAAGTCCGTATATCAAACGGCGATAGGTGCAGAGAGCCAGAATTTGGTTCCAAAATATGGCTCAGGTATCGAATTTTGGATGTTTGGGATATTTGGAAAACTGCAAAGGGGTTTGGGCAGTATGTGACCCACCGCCGCTTTCAGTAATTGGCAGATTTTTGGTATAAAATGTCGGAATTTCAAACTGCGAATAGGTACAGAGAGCCAGAATTTGGGTCCAAAATATGGCTCAGGTATCGAATTTGGGATGTTTGGGATATTTTTAAAACTGCAGGGGAGTTTGGGCAAAATGGGACCCACCACCGCTTTCAGTAATTGGCATATTTTTGGTATAAAAAGACGGAATTTCAAACTGCGAGTAGTGCAGAGAGCAAGATTTGGGTCCAAAATATGGCTCAGGTATCGAATTTGGGATGTTTGGGATATTTTGAAAACTGCAAGGGGGTTTTGGCAAATCTGACCCACCACCGCTTTCAGTAATTAGCAGATTTTTGGTATAAAAAGTCGAAATTTCAAACTGCGAATAGGTGCAGAGAGCCAGAATTTGATCCAAAATATGGCTCAGGTATCGAATTTGGGATGTTTGGGATATTTTGAAAACTGCAGGGGGGTTTGGGCAAAATGTGACCCACCGCTGCTTTCAATAATTGGCAGATTTTTGGTACGAAATGTCCGAATTTCAAACGGCGAATAGGTGCAGAGAGCCAGAATTTGGGTCCAAAATATGGCTCAGTAGCGAATTTGAGATGTTTGGGATATTTTGAAAACTGCAGGGGGGTTTGGGCAAAATGTGACCCACCGCCGCTTTCAGTAATTGGCATATTTTTTGGTATAAAAGTCGGAATTTCAAACTGCGAATAGGTGCAGAGAGCCAGAATTTGGGTCCAAAATATGGTTCAGGTATCGAATTTGGGATGTTTGGGATATTTTGAAAACTGCAAGGGGGTTTTGGCAAAATGTGACCCACCACCGCTTTCAGTAATTGGCAGATTTTTGGTATAAAAAGTCGGAATTCTAGACTGCGAATAGGTGCAGAGATCCAGAACTTGGGTGCAAAATATGGCTCAGGTATCGAATTTGGATGTTTAGGATATTTTGAAAACTGCAGGGGGGTTTGGGCAAAATGTGACTCACCGCCGCTTGCAGTAATTGGCAGATTTTTTTTTATAAAAAGTCGGAATTTCAAGCGGCTAATAGGTGCAGAGAGCCAGAATTTGGATCCAAAATATGGCTCAGGTATCGAATTTGGGATGTTTGGGATATTTTGAAAAATGCAGGGGGGTTTGGGCAAAACGTGACCCACCGCTGCTTTCAGTAATTGGCATATTTTTGGTATAAAAAGTCGTAATTTCAAACTGCGAATAGGTGCAGAGAGCCAGAATTTGGGTCCAAAATATGGGTCAGGTATCGAATTTTGATGTTTTGGATATGTTGAAACTGCAGGGGGGTTTGGGCAAAATGTGACCCACCGCCGCTTGCAGTAATTGGCAGATTTTTGGTAAAAAAAGTCGGAATTTCAAACTGCGAATATGTGCAGAGAGCCAGAATTTGGATCCAAAATATGGCTCAGGTGTAAAAATTGGGATGTTTTGGATATTTTGAAAACTGCAGGGGGGGTTTGGGCAAAATGTGACCCACCGCCGCTTTCAGTAATTGGCCGATTTTTGGTATAAAAAGTCGGAATTTCAGACTGTGAATAGGTGCAGAGATCCAGAATTTGGGTTCAAAATATGGCTCAGGTATCGAATTTTGGATGTTTGGGATATTTGGAAAACTGCAAAGGGGTTTGGGCAGTATGTGACCCACCGCCGCTTTCAGTAATTGGCAGATTTTTGGTATAAAAAGTCGGAATTTCAAACTGCGAATAGGTACAGAGAGCCAGAATTTGGGTCCAAAATATGGCTCAGGTATCGAATTTGGGATGTTTGGGATATTTTTAAAACTGCAGGGGAGTTTGGGCAAAATGGGACCCACCACCGCTTTCAGTAATTGGCATATTTTGGTATAAAAAGACGGAATTTCAAACTGCGAGTAGGTGCAGAGAGCAAGAATTTGGGTCCAAAATATGGCTCAGGTATCGAATTTGGGATGTTTGGGATATTTGAAAACTGCAAGGGGGTTTTGGCAAAATGTGACCCACCACCGCTTTCAGTAATTAGCAGATTTTTGGTATAAAAAGTCGGAATTTCAAATGCGAATAGGTGCAGAGAGCCAGAATTTGGGTCCAAAATATGGCTCAGGTATCGAATTTGGGATGTTTGGGATATTTTAAAAACTGCAGGGGGTTTGGGCAAAATGTGACCCACCGCTGCTTTCAGTAATTGGCAGATTTTTGGTACGAAAAGTCCGTATATCAAACGGCGAATAGGTGCAGAGAGCCAGAATTTGGTTCAAAATATGGATCAGGTATCGAATTTGGGATGTTTGGGATATTTTGAAAACTGCAAGGGGGTTTTGCCAAAATGTGACCCACCACCGCTTTCAGTAATTGGCAGATTTTTGGTATAAAAAGTCGGAATTCCAGACTGCGAATAGGTGCAGAGATCCAGAACTTGAGTCAAAAATATGGCTCAGGTATCGAATTTGGGATGTTTAGGATATTTTGAAAACTGCAGGGGGGTTTGGGCAAAATGTGACTCACCGCCGCTTGCAGTAATTGGCAGATTTTTTTTTTATAAAAAGTCGGAATTTCAAGCGGCTAATAGGTGCAGAGAGCCAGAATTTGGATCCAAAATATGGCTCAGGTATCGAATTTGGGATGTTTGGGATATTTTGAAAAATGCAGGGGGGTTTGGGCAAAACGTGACCCACCGCTGCTTTCAGTAATTGGCATATTTTTGGTATAAAAAGTCGTAATTTCAAACTGCGAATAGGTGCAGAGAGCCAGAATTTGGGTCCAAAATATGGGTCAGGTATCGAATTTTGATGTTTTGGATATGTTGAAACTGCAGGGGGGTTTGGGCAAAATGTGACCCACCGCCGCTTGCAGTAATTGGCAGATTTTTGGTAAAAAAAGTCGGAATTTCAAACTGCGAATATGTGCAGAGAGCCAGAATTTGGATCCAAAATATGGCTCAGGTGTAAAAATTGGGATGTTTTGGATATTTTGAAAACTGCAGGGGGGGTTTGGGCAAAATGTGACCCACCGCCGCTTTCAGTAATTGGCCGATTTTTGGTATAAAAAATCGGAATTTCAGACTGTGAATAGGTGCAGAGATCCAGAATTTGGGTCAAAATATGGCTCAGGTATCGAATTTTGGATGTTTGGGATATTTGGAAAACTGCAAAGGGGTTTGGGCAGTATGTGACCCACCGCCGCTTTCAGTAATTGGCAGATTTTGGTATAAAATGTCGGAATTTCAAACTGCGAATAGGTACAGAGAGCCAGAATTTGGGTCCAAAATATGGCTCAGGTATCGAATTTGGGATGTTTGGGATATTTTTAAAACTGCAGGGGAGTTTGGGCAAAATGGGACCCACCACCGCTTTCAGTAATTGGCATATTTTTGGTATAAAAGACGGAATTTCAAACTGCGAGTAGGTGCAGAGAGCAAGAATTTGGTCCAAAATATGGCTCAGGTATCGAATTTGGGATGTTTGGGATATTTTGAAAACTGCAAGGGGGTTTTGGCAAAATCTGACCCACCACCGCTTTCAGTAATTAGCAGATTTTTGGTATAAAAGTCGAAATTTCAAACTGCGAATAGGTGCAGAGAGCCAGAATTTGGATCCAAAATATGGCTCAGGTATCGAATTTGGGATGTTTGGGATATTTTGAAAACTGCAGGGGGGTTTGGGCAAAATGTGACCCACCGCTGCTTTCAATAATTGGCAGATTTTTGGTACGAAATGTCCGAATTTCAAACGGCGAATAGGTGCAGAGAGCCAGAATTTGGGTCCAAAATATGGCTCAGGTAGCGAATTTGAGATGTTTGGGATATTTTGAAAACTGCAGGGGGGTTTGGGCAAAATGTGACCCACCGCCGCTTTCAGTAATTGGCATATTTTTTGGTATAAAAAGTCGGAATTTCAAACTGCGAATAGGTGCAGAGAGCCAGAATTTGGGTCCAAAATATGGTTCAGGTATCGAATTTGGGATGTTTGGGATATTTTGAAAACTGCAAGGGGGTTTTGGCAAAATGTGACCCACCACCGCTTTCAGTAATTGGCAGATTTTTGGTATAAAAAGTCGGAATTCTAGACTGCGAATAGGTGCAGAGATCCAGAACTTGGGTGCAAAATATGGCTCAGGTATCGAATTTGGGATGTTTAGGATATTTTGAAAACTGCAGGGGGGTTTGGGCAAAATGTGACTCACCGCCGCTTGCAGTAATTGGCAGATTTTTTTTTATAAAAAGTCGGAATTTCAAGCGGCTAATAGGTGCAGAGAGCCAGAATTTGGATCCAAAATATGGCTCAGGTATCGAATTTGGGATGTTTGGGATATTTGAAAAATGCAGGGGGGTTTGGGCAAAACGTGACCCACCGCTGCTTTCAGTAATTGGCATATTTTTGTATAAAAAGTCGTAATTTCAAACTGCGAATAGGTGCAGAGAGCCAGAATTTGGGTCCAAAATATGGGTCAGGTATCGAATTTTTGATGTTTTGGATATGTTGAAACTGCAGGGGGTTTGGGCAAAATGTGACCCACCGCCGCTTGCAGTAATTGGCAGATTTTTGGTAAAAAAAGTCGGAATTTCAAACTGCGAATATGTGCAGAGAGCCAGAATTTGGATCCAAAATATGGCTCAGGTGTAAAAAATTGGGATGTTTTGGATATTTTGAAACTGCAGGGGGGTTTGGGCAAATGTGACCCACCGCCGCTTTCAGTAATTGGCCGATTTTTGGTATAAAAAGTCGGAATTTCAGACTGTGAATAGGTGCAGAGATCCAGAATTTGGGTTCAAAATATGGCTCAGGTATCGAATTTTGGATGTTTGGGATATTTGGAAAACTGCAAAGGGGTTTGGGCAGTATGTGACCCACCGCCGCTTTCAGTAATTGGCAGATTTTTGGTATAAAAAGTCGGAATTTCAAACTGCGAATAGGTACAGAGAGCCAGAATTTGGGTCCAAAATATGGCTCAGGTATCGAATTTGGGATGTTTGGGATATTTTTAAAACTGCAGGGGAGTTTGGGCAAAATGGGACCCACCACCGCTTTCAGTAATTGGCATATTTTTGGTATAAAAGACGGAATTTCAAACTGCGAGTAGGTGCAGAGAGCAAGAATTTGGTCCAAAATATGGCTCAGGTATCGAATTTGGGATGTTTGGGATATTTTGAAAACTGCAAGGGGGTTTTGGCAAAATGTGACCCACCACCGCTTTCAGTAATTAGCAGATTTTTGGTATAAAAAGTCGGAATTTCAAATGCGAATAGGTGCAGAGAGCCAGAATTTGGGTCCAAAATATGGCTCAGGTATCGAATTTGGGATGTTTGGGATATTTTAAAAACTGCAGGGGGGTTTGGGCAAAATGTGACCCACCGCTGCTTACAGTAATTGGCAGATTTTAGGTATAAAAATTGGGAATTTCAAACGGCGAATAGGTGCAGAGAGCCAGAACTCTGGCCCAAAATATGGCTCAGGTATCGAATTTGGGATGTTTGGGATATGTTGAAAACTGCAGGGGAGGTTTGGGCAAAATGTGACCCACCGCTGCTTTCAGTAATTGGCATTTTTTGGTATAAAAATTCGGAATTTTAAACTGCGAATAGGTGCAGAGAGCCAGAATTTGGGTCCAAAATATGGCTCAGGTATCGAATTTGGGATGTTTGGGATATTTTGAAAACTGCAGGGGGGTTTGGGCAAAATGTGACCCACCGCTGCTTTCAGTAATTGGCAGATTTTTGGTATAAAAATTTGGAATTTCAAACGGCGAATAGGTGCAGAGAGCCAGAATTTGGGTCCAAAATATGGCTCAGGTATCGAATTTGGGATGTTTGGGATATTTTGAAAACTGCAGGGGGGTTTGGGCAAAATGTGACCCACCACCGCTTTCAGTAATTGGCAGATTTTTGGTATAAAAAGTCGGAATTCCAGACTGCGAATAGGTGCAGAGAGCCTGAATTTGGGCCCAAATAATGGCTCAGGTATCGAATTTGGGATGTTTGGGATATGTTGAAAACTGCAGGGGGGTTTGGGCAAATGTGACCCACCGCTGCTTTCAGTAATTAGCAGATTTTTGGTATAAAAATTTAGAATTTCAAACGGCGAATAGGTGCAGAGAGCCAGAATTTGGGCCCAAAATATGGCTCAGGTATCGAATTTGGGATGTTTGGGATATGTTGAAAACTGCATGGGGGTTTGGGCAAAATGTGACCCACCGCTGCTTTCAGTAATTGGCCGATTTTTGGTATAAAAATTTGGAATTTCATACGGCGAATAGGTGCAGAGAGCCAGAAACTGGGCCCAAAATATGGCTCATGTATCGAATTTGGGATGTTTGGGATAATTTGAAAACTGCAGAGGGGTTTGGGCAAAATGTGACCCACCGCCGCTTTCAGTAATTAGCATATTTTTGGTATAAAAAGTCGGAATTCTAGACTGCGAATAGGTGCAGAGAGCCAGAATTTGGATCCAAAATATGGCTCAGGTATCGAATTTGGGATGTTTGGGATTTTTTGAAAAATGCAGGGGGGTTTGGGCAAAACGTGACCCACCGCTGCTTTCAGTAATTGGCATATTTTTGGTATAAAAAGTCGGAATTTTCAAACTGCGAATATGTGCAGAGAGCCAGAATTTGGATCCAAAATATGGCTCAGGTATAAAAATTGGGATGTTTTGGATATTTTGAAAACTGCAGGGGGGGTTTGGGCAAAATGTGACCCACCGCAGCTTTCAGTAATTGGCCGATTTTTGGTATAAAAAGTCTGAATTTCAGACTGTGAATAGGTGCAGAGATCCAGAATTTGGGTTCAAAATATGGCTCAGGTATCGAATTTTGGATGTTTGGGATATTTTGAAAACTGCAGGGGGGTTTGGGCAAAATGTGACCCACCGCTGCTTTCTGTAATTGGCAGATTTTTGGTATAAAAAGTCGAAATTTCAAACTGCGAATAGGTGCAGAGAGCCAGAATTTGGATCCAAAATATGGATCAGGTATCGAATTTGGGATGTTTGGGATATTTGAAAACTGCAGGGGGGTTTGGGCAAAATGTGACCCACCGCTGCTTTCAATAATTGGCAGATTTTTGGTACGAAAAGTCCGAATTTCAAACGGCGAATAGGTGCAGAGAGCCAGAATTTGGGTCCAAAATATGGCTCAGGTAGCGAATTTGAGATGTTTGGGATATTTTGAAAACTGCAGGGGGGTTTGGGCAAAATGTGACCCACCGCCGCTTTCAGTAATTGGCATATTTTTTGGTATAAAAAGTCGGAATTTCAAACTGCGAATAGGTGCAGAGAGCCAGAATTTGGGTCCAAAATATGGTTCAGGTATCGAATTTGGGATGTTTGGGATATTTTGAAAACTGCAAGGGGGTTTTGGCAAAATGTGACCCACCACCGCTTTCAGTAATTGGCAGATTTTTGGTATAAAAAGTCGGAATTCTAGACTGCGAATAGGTGCAGAGATCCAGAACTTGGGTGCAAAATATGGCTCAGGTATCGAATTTGGGATGTTTAGGATATTTTGAAAACTGCAGGGGGGTTTGGGCAAAATGTGACTCACCGCCGCTTGCAGTAATTGGCAGATTTTTTTTATAAAAAGTCGGAATTTCAAGCGGCGAATAGGTGCAGAGACCCAGAATTTGGATCCAAAATATGGCTCAGGTATCGAATTTGGGATGTTTGGGATTTTTTGAAAAATGCAGGGGGTTTGGGCAAAACGTGACCCACCCCTGCTTTCAGTAATTGGCATATTTTTGGTATAAAAAGTCGGAATTTTCAAACTGCGAATATGTGCAGAGAGCCAGAATTTGGATCCAAAATATGGCTCAGGTATAAAAATTGGGATGTTTTGGATATTTTGAAAACTGCAAGGGGGGTTTGGGCAAAATGTGACCCACCGCCGCTTTCAGTAATTGGCCGATTTTTGGTATAAAAAGTCGGAATTTCAGACTGTGAATAGGTGCAGAGATCCAGAATTTGGGTTCAAAATATGGCTCAGGTATCGAATTTTGGATGTTTGGGATATTGGAAAACTGCAGGGGGGTTTGGGCAGTATGTGACCCACCGCCGCTTTCAGTAATTGGCAGATTTTTGGTATAAAAAGTCGGAATTTCAAACTGCGAATAAGTACAGAGAGCCAGAATTTGGGTCCAAAATATTGCTCAGGTATCGAATTTGGGATGTTTGGGATATTTTGAAAACTGCAGAGGGGTTTGGGCAAAATGTGACCCACCGCCGCTTTCAGTAATTAGCATATTTTTGGTATAAAAAATTCGGAATTTCAAATGCGAATAGGTGCAGAGAGCCAGAATTTGGGTCCAAAATATGGCTCAGGTATCGAATTTTGAATGTTTGGGATATTTTAAAAACTGCAGGGGGGGTTTGGGCAAAATGTGACCCACCGCTGCTTACAGTAATTGGCAGATTTTAGGTATAAAAATTGGGAATTTCAAACGGCGAATAGGTGCAGAGAGCCAGAATTCTGGCCCAAAATATGGCTCAGGTATCGAATTTGGGATGTTTGGGATATGTTGAAAACTGCAGGGGAGGTTTGGGCAAAATGTGACCCACCGCTGCTTTCAGTAATTGGCATTTTTTGGTATAAAAATTCGGAATTTTAAACTGCGAATAGGTGCAGAGAGCCAGAATTTGGGTCCAAAATATGGCTCAGGTATCGAATTTGGGATGTTTGGGATATTTTGAAAACTGCAGGGGGGTTTGGGCAAAATGTGACCCACCGCTGCTTTCAGTAATTAGCAGATTTTTGGTATAAAAATTTGGAATTTCAAACGGCGAATAGGTGCAGAGAGCCAGAATTTGGGTCCAAAATATGGCTCAGGTATCGAATTTGGGATGTTTGGGATATTTTGAAAACTGCAGGGGGGGTTTGGGCAAAATGTGACCCACCACCGCTTTCAGTAATTGGCAGATTTTTGGTATAAAAAGTCGGAATTCCAGACTGCGAATAGGTGCAGAGAGCCTGAATTTGGGCCCAAATAATGGCTCAGGTATCGAATTTGGGATGTTTGGGATATGTTGAAAACTGCTGGGGGTTTGGCAAAATGTGACCCACCGCTGCTTTCAGTAATTAGCAGATTTTTGGTATAAAAATTTAGAATTTCAAACGGCGAATAGGTGCAGAGAGCCAGAATTTGGGCCCAAAATATGGCTCAGGTATCGAATTTGGGATGTTTGGGATATGTTGAAAACTGCATGGGGGTTTGGGCAAAATGTGACCCACCGCTGCTTTCAGTAATTGGCCGATTTTTGGTATAAAAATTTGGAATTTCATACGGCGAATAGGTGCAGAGAGCCAGAAACTGGGCCCAAAATATGGCTCATGTATCGAATTTGGGATGTTTGGGATAATTTGAAAACTGCAGAGGGGTTTGGGCAAAATGTGACCCACCGCCGCTTTCAGTAATTAGCATATTTTTGGTATAAAAATTCGGAATTTCAAATGCGAATAGGTGCAGAGAGCCAGAATTTGGGTCCAAAATATGGCCCAGGTATCGAATTTGGGATGTTTGGGATATTTTGAAAACTGCAGGGGGGTTTGGGCAAAATGTGACCCACCGCTGCTTTCAGTAATTGGCAGATTTTAGGTATAAAAATTGGGAATTTCAACGGCGAATAGGTGCAGAGAGCCAGAATTCTGGCCCAAAATATGGCTCAGGCATCGAATTTGGGATGTTTGGGATATGTTGAAAACTGCAGGGGGGGTTTGGGCAAAATGTGACCCACCGCTGCTTTCAGTAATTAGCAGATTTTTGGTATAAAAAGTCGAAATTTCAAACTGCGAATAGGTGCAGAGAGCCAGAATTTGGATCCAAAATATGGCTCAGGTATCGAATTTGGGATGTTTGGGATATTTTGAAAACTGCAGGGGGGTTTGGGCAAAATGTGACCCACCGCTGCTTTCAATAATTGGCAGATTTTTGGTACAAAAAGTCCGAATTTCAAACGGCGAATAGGTGCAGAGAGCCAGAATTTGTGTCCAAAATATGGCTCAGGTAGCGAATTGAGATGTTTGGGATATTTTGAAAACTGCAGGGGGGTTTGGGCAAAATGTGACCCACCGCCGCTTTCAGTAATTGGCATATTTTTGGTATAAAAAGTCGGAATTTCAAACTGCGAATAGGTGCAGAGAGCAGAATTTGGGTCCAAAATATGGTTCAGGTATCGAATTTGGGATGTTTGGGATATTTTGAAAACTGCAAGGGGGTTTTGGCAAAATGTGACCCACCACCGCTTTCAGTAATTGGCAGATTTTTGGTATAAAAATTCGGAATTCTAGACTGCGAATAGGTGCAGAGATCCAGAACTTGGGTGCAAAATATGGCTCAGGTATCGAATTTGGGATGTTTAGGATATTTTGAAAACTGCAGGGGGGTTTGGGCAAAATGTGACTCACCGCCGCTTGCAGTAATTGGCAGATTTTTTTTATAAAAAGTCGGAATTTCAAGCGGCGAATAGGTGCAGAGAGCCAGAATTTGGATCCAAAATATGGCTCAGGTATCGAATTTGGGATGTTTGGGATTTTTTGAAAAATGCAGGGGGGTTTGGCAAAACGTGACCCACCGCTGCTTTCAGTAATTGGCATATTTTTGGTATAAAAAGTCGGAATTTCAAACTGCGAATATGTGCAGAGAGCCAGAATTTGGATCCAAAATATGGCTCAGGTATAAAAATTGGGATGTTTTGGATATTTTGAAAACTGCAGGGGGGGTTTGGGCAAAATGTGACCCACCGCCGCTTTCAGTAATTGGCCGATTTTTGGTATAAAAAGTCGGAATTTCAGACTGTGAATAGGTGCAGAGATCCAGAATTTGGGTTCAAAATATGGCTCAGGTATCGAATTTTGGATGTTTGGGATATTTGGAAAACTGCAGGGGGTTTGGGCAGTATGTGACCCACCGCCGCTTTCAGTAATTGGCAGATTTTTGGTATAAAAAGTCGGAATTTCAAACTGCGAATAAGTACAGAGAGCCAGAATTTGGGTCCAAAATATTGCTCAGGTATCGAATTTGGGATGTTTGGGATATTTTGAAAACTGCAGAGGGGTTTGGGCAAAATGTGACCCACCGCCGCTTTCAGTAATTAGCATATTTTTGGTATAAAAATTCGGAATTTCAAATGCGAATAGGTGCAGAGAGCCAGAATTTGGGTCCAAAATATGGCTCAGGTATCGAATTTGGGATGTTTGGGATATTTAAAAACTGCAGGGGGTTTGGGCAAAATGTGACCCACCGCTGCTTTCAGTAATTGGCAGATTTTAGGTATAAAAATTGGAATTTCAAACGGCGAATAGGTGCAGAGAGCCAGAATTCTGGCCCAAAATATGGCTCAGGTATCGAATTTGGGATGTTTGGGATATGTTGAAAACTGCAGGGGAGGTTTGGGCAAAATGTGACCCACCGCTGCTTTCAGAAATTGGCATTTTTTGGTATAAAAATTCGGAATTTTAAACTGCGAATAGGTGCAGAGAGCCAGAATTTGGGTCCAAAATATGGCTCAGGTATCGAATTTGGGATGTTTGGGATATTTTGAAAACTGCAGGGGGGTTTGGGCAAAATGTGACCCACCGCTGCTTTCAGTAATTGGCAGATTTTTGGTATAAAAATTTGGAATTTCAAACGGCGAATAGGTGCAGAGAGCCAGAATTTGGGTCCAAAATATGGCTCAGGTATCGAATTTGGGATGTTTGGGATATTTTGAAAACTGCAGGGGGTTTGGGCAAAATGTGACCCACCACCGCTTTCAGTAATTGGCAGATTTTTGGTATAAAAAGTCGGAATTCCAGACTGCGAATAGGTGCAGAGAGCCTGAATTTGGGCCCAAATAATGGCTCAGGTATCGAATTTGGGATGTTTGGGATATGTTGAAAACTGCATGGGGGTTTGGGCAAAATGTGACCCACCGCTGCTTTCAGTAATTAGCAGATTTTTGGTATAAAAATTTAGAATTTCAAACGGCGAATAGGTGCAGAGAGCCAGAATTTGGGCCCAAATATGGCTCAGGTATCGAATTTGGGATGTTTGGGATATGTTGAAAACTGCATGGGGGTTTGGGCAAAATGTGACCCACCGCTGCTTTCAGTAATTGGCCGATTTTTGGTATAAAAATTTGGAATTTCATACGGCGAATAGGTGCAGAGAGCCAGAAACTGGGCCCAAAATATGGCTCATGTATCGAATTTGGGATGTTTGGGATAATTTGAAAACTGCAGAGGGGTTTGGGCAAAATGTGACCCACCGCCGCTTTCAGTAATTAGCATATTTTTGGTATAAAAATTCGGAATTTCAAATGCGAATAGGTGCAGAGAGCCAGAATTTGGGTCCAAAATATGGCTCAGGTATCGAATTTGGGATGTTTGGGATATTTTGAAAACTGCAGGGGGGTTTGGGCAAAATGTGACCCACCGCTGCTTTCAGTAATTGGCAGATTTTAGGTATAAAAATTTGGAATTTCAAACGGCGAATAGGTGCAGAGAGCCAGAATTTGGGTCCAAAATATGGCTCAGGTATCGAATTTGGGATGTTTGGGATATTTTGAAAACTGCAGGGGGGTTTGGGCAAAATGTGACCCACCACCGCTTTCAGTAATTAGCAGATTTTTGGTATAAAAAGTCGAAATTTCAAACTGCGAATAGGTGCAGAGAGCCAGAATTTGGATCCAAAATATGGCTCAGGTATCGAATTTGGGATGTTTGGGATATTTTGAAAACTGAAGGGGGGTTTGGGCAAAATGTGCCCCACCGCTGCTTTCAATAATTGGCAGATTTTTGGTACGAAAAGTCCGAATTTCAAACGGCGAATAGGTGCAGAGAGCCAGAATTTGGGTCCAAAATATGGCTCAGGTAGCGAATTTGAGATGTTTGGGATATTTTGAAAACTGCAGGGGGGTTTGGGCAAAATGTGACCCACCGCCGCTTTCAGTAATTGGCATATTTTTGGTATAAAAAGTCGGAATTTCAAACTGCGAATAGGTGCAGAGAGCCAGAATTTGGGTCCAAAATATGGTTCAGGTATCGAATTTGGGATGTTTGGATATTTTGAAAACTGCAAGGGGGTTTTGGCAAAAATGTGACCCACCACCGCTTGCAGTAATTGGCAGATTTTTTTTATAAAAAGTCGGAATTTCAAGCGGCGAATAGGTGCAGAGAGCCAGAATTTGGATCCAAAATATGGCTCAGGTATCGAATTTGGGATGTTTGGGATTTTTTGAAAAATGCAGGGGGGTTTGGGCAAAACGTGACCCACCGCTGCTTTCAGTAATTGGCATATTTTTGGTATAAAAAGTCGGAATTTCAAACTGCGAATATGTGCAGAGAGCCAGAATTTGGATCCAAAATATGGCTCAGGTATAAAAATTGGGATGTTTTGGATATTTTGAAAAACTGCAGGGGGGGTTTGGGCAAAATGTGACCCACCGCCGCTTTCAGTAATTGGCCGATTTTTGGTATAAAAAGTCGGAATTTCAGACTGTGAATAGGTGCAGAGATCCAGAATTTGGGTTCAAAATATGGCTCAGGTATCGAATTTTGGATGTTTGGGATATTTGGAAAACTGCAGGGGGGTTTGGGCAGTATGTGACCCACCGCCGCTTTCAGTAATTGGCAGATTTTGGTATAAAAAGTCGGAATTTCAAACTGCGAATAAGTACAGAGAGCCAGAATTTGGGTCCAAAATATTGCTCAGGTATCGAATTTGGGATGTTTGGGATATTTTGAAAACTGCAGGGAGTTTGGGCAAAATGGGACCCACCACCGCTTTCAGTAATTGGCATATTTTTGGTATAAAAAAACGGAATTTCAAACTGCGAATAGGTGCAAAGAGCAAGAATTTGGGTCCAAAATATGGCTCAGGTATCGAATTGGGATGTTTGGGATATTTTGAAAACTGCAAGGGGGTTTTGGCAAAATGTGACCCACCACCGCTTCAGTAATTGGCAGATTTTTGGTATAAAAGTCGGAATTCAGACTGCGAATAGGTGCAAAGAGCCAGAATTTGGGCCCAAATAATGGCTCAGGTATCGAATTTGGGATGTTTGGGATATGTTGAAAACTGCAGGGGGGTTTGGGCAAAATGTGACCCACCGCTGCTTTTAGTAATTGGCCGATTTTTGGTATAAAAATTTGGAATTTCAAACGGCGAATAGGTGCAGAGAGCCAGAAACTGGGCCCAAAATATGGCTCATGTATCGAATTTGGGATGTTTGGGATATTTTGAAAACTGCAGAGGGGTTTGGGCAAAATGTGACCCACCGCCTCTTTCAGTAATTAGCATATTTTTGGTATAAAAATTCGGAATTTCAAATGCGAATAGGTGCAGAGAGCCAGAATTTGGGTCCAAAATATGGCTCAGGTATCGAATTTGGGATGTTTGGGATATTTTGAAAACTGCAGGGGGGTTTGGGCAAAATGTGACCCACCGCTGCTTTTAGTAATTGGCAGATTTTAGGTATAAAAATTGGGAATTTCAAACGGCGAATAGGTGCAGAGAGCCAGAATTCTGGCCCTAAATATGGCTCAGGTATCGAATTTGGGATGTTTGGGATATGTTGAAAACTGCAGGGGGGGGTTTGGGCAAAATGTGACCCACCGCTGCTTTCAGTAATTGGCATTTTTTGGTATAAAAATTCGGAATTTGAAACTGCGAATAGGTGCAGAGAGTCAGAATTTGGGTCCAAAATATGACTCAGGTATCGAATTTGGGATGTTTGGGATATTTTGAAAACTGCAGGGGGATTTGGGCAAAATGTGACCCACCACCGCTTTCAGTAATTGGCAGATTTTTGGTATAAAAAGTCGGAATTTCAAACTGCGAATAGGTGCAGAGAGCCAGAATTTGGGTCCAAAATATGGTTCAGGTATCGAATTTGGGATGTTTGGGATATTTTGAAACTGCAGCGGGGTTTGGGCAAAATGTGACCCACCGCTGCTTTCAGTAATTAGCAGATTTTTGGTATAAAAATTTAGAATTTCAAACGGCGAATAGGTGCAGAGAGCCAGAATTTGGGCCCAAAATATGGCTCAGGTATCGAATTTGGGATCTTTGGGATATGTTGAAAACTGCATGGGGGTTGGGAAAATGTGACCCACCGCTGCTTTCAGTAATTGGCCGATTTTTGGTATAAAAAATTTGGAATTTCAAACAGCGAATAGGTGCAGAGAGCCAGAAACTGGGCCCAAAATATGGCTCATGTATCGAATTTGGGATGTTTGGGATATTTTGAAAACTGCAGAGGGGTTTGGGGCAAAATGTGACCACCGCCGCTTTCAGTAATTAGCATATTTTTGGTATAAAAATTCGGAATTTCAAATGCGAATTGGTGCAGAGAGCCAGAATTGGGTCCAAAATATGGCTCAGGTATCGAATTTGGGATGTTTGGGATATTTTGTACACTGCAGGGGAGTTTGGTGCAAAATGTGACTGACTGCCGCTTTCAGTACTTGCATATGTTGGGTATAAAATTCGTAATATCAAACTGCGAATACATGCAGAGAGCCAGAATTTGGCTCCAAAATATGGCTGAGACCTCGATATAGGGATGTTTGGGATATTTTGAAAACTGCAGGAAGGTTTGGGACAAATGTGACCAAACGCCGCTTTCAGTACTTGGCATACGTTGGGTATAAAAAGTCGTAATTTTAACTGCGAATACGTGCGAAGAGCCTGAATTTGGCTGCAAAATATGGCTCAGGCCTCGGAATTGGGATGTTTGGGATATTTTGAAAACTGCAAGGAGGTTTGGGACAAATGTGACCAAACGCCGCTTTCAGTACTACGCATATGTTGGGTATAAAAAGTCGTAAATTCAAACTGCGAATACGTGCAGAGAGCCAGATTTTGGCTCTAAAATATGGCTCAGGCCTCAAAATTGGGATGTTTAAGATATTTTGAAAACTGGAGGGAAGTTTGGGACAAATGTGACCAAACGCCGCTTTCAGTACTTGGCATATGTTGGGTATAAAAGTCGTAATTTCAAACTGCGAATACGTGCAGAGAGCCAGAATTGGCTTCAAAATATGACTCAAGGCTCGAAATTGGGATATTTGGGATATTTCGAAAATTGTAGGGGAGTTGTGCAAAATGTGACTCGCTGCTGCTTTCAGGACTTCGCATATGTTGGGTATAAAAAGTCGTAAATTCAAACTGCGAATACGTGCAGAGAGCCAGAATTTAGCTCCAAAATATGGCTCAGGCCTCGATATTGGGATGTTTTAGATATTTTGAAAACTGCAGGAAGATTTGGGACAAATGTGACCAAACGCCGCTTTCAGTACTTGGCATATGTTGGGTATAAAAATTCGTTATTTTAAACTGCGAATACGTGCAGAGAGCCAGAATTTGGCTCCAAAATATGGCTCATGCCTCGAAATTGGAATATTTTGAATATTTCTAAAACTGCAGGGAGGTTTAGGACAAATGTGACCAAACGTCGCTTTCAGTACTTGGCATATGTTGGGTATAAAAAGTCGTTATTTTAAACTGCGAATACGTGCAGAGAGCCAGAATTTGGCTCCAAAATATGGCTCAGGCCTCGAAATTGGGATATTTGGGATATTTCGAGAACTGCAGGGGAGTTTGTGCAAAATGTAACTCATTGCCGCTTTCAGTACTTGGCATATGTTGGGTATAAAAAGTCGTTATTTTAAACTGCGAATACGTGCAGAGAGCCAGAATTTGGCTCCAAAATATGGCTCAGGCCTCGATATTGGGATATTTGGGATATTTTGAAAACTGCAGGGGGGATTGGGACAAAATGTGACCAAACGCCGCTTTCAGTACTTCGCATATGTTGGGTATAAAAAAGTCGTAATTTCAAACTGCGAATACGTTCAGAGAGCCAGAATTTGGCTCCAAATTATAGCTCAGGCGTCGATATTGGGATGTTTTGAAAACTGCAGGGGAGTTTGTGCAAAATGTGACTCACTGCCGCTTTCAGTACTTGCATATGTTGGGTATAAAATTTGTATTATCAAACTGCGAATACGTGCAGAGAGCCAGAATTTGGCTCCAAAATATGACTCAGGCCTCGAAATTGGGATGTTTGGGATATTTTGAAAACTGCAAGGGACTTTGGGACAAATATGACCAAACGCTGCTTTCGGTACTTGACAAATGTTGGGTATAAAAAGTCGTAATTTCAAACTGCGAATACGTGCAGAGAGCCTGAATTTGGCTCCAAAATATGGCTCAGGCTTCGAAATTGGGATACATGGAATATTTTGAAAACTGCAAGGAGGTTTGGGACAAATGTGACCAAACGCCGCTTTCAGTACTTCGCATATGTTGGGTATAAAATTTGAAATTTCAAACTGCGAATACATGCAGAGAGCCAGAATTTGGCTCCAAAATATGGCTCAGGCCTCGAAATTGGGTTGTTTGGGATATTTTGAAAACTGGAGGGAGGTTTGGGACAAATGTGACCTAACGCCGCTTTCAGTACTTGGCATATGTTGGGTATAAAAAGTCGTAATTTCAAACTGCGAATACGTGCAGAGAGCCAGAATTTGGCTCCAAAATATGGCTCAGGCCACGAAATTGGAATATTTGGAATATTTCGAAAACTGCAGGGGAGTTTGTGCAAAATGTAACTCATTGCCGCTTTCAGTACTTGGTATATGTTGGGTATAATAAGTTATAATTTCAAACTGCGAATACGTGCAGAGAGCCAGAATTTGGCTCCAAAATATGGCTCAGACCTCGATATTGGGATATTTGGGATATTTTGAAAACTGCAGGGGGGATTGGGACAAATGTGAACAAAAGTCGCTTTCAGTACTTTGCATATGTTGGGTATAAAAAAGTCATAATTTCAAACTGCGAATACGTGCAGAGAGCCAGAATTTGGCTCCAAAATATGGCTCAGGCGTCGAAATTGGGATGTTTGAGATATTTTGAAAACTGCAGGGGAGTTTGTGCAAAATGTGACTCACAGCCGCTTTCAGTACTTGGCATATGTTGGGTATAAAAAGTCGTAATTTCAAACTGCGAATACGTGCAGAGAGCCAGAATTTGGCTCCAAAATATGGCTCAAGGCTCTAAATTGTGATATTTGGGATATTTCGAAAATTGCAGGGGAGTTTGTGCAAAATGTGACTCACTGCCGCTTTCAGGACTTGGCATATGTTGGGTATAAAAGTCGTAATATCAAACTGCGATTACGTGCAGAGAGCCAGAATTTGGCTCCAAAATATGGCTCAGGCCTCGATAATGGGATGTTTGGGATATTTTGAAAACTGCAGGAAGATTTGGGACAAATGTGACCAACGCCGCTTTCAGTACTTGGCATATGTTGGGTATAAAAAGTCGTTATTTTAAACTGCGAATACGTGCAGAGAGCCAGAATTTGGCTCCAAAATATGGTTCAGGCCTCGAAATTGGGATATTTGGGATATTTCGAAAACTGCAGGGGAGTATGTGCAAAATTTAACTCATTGCCGCTTTCAGTACTTGGCATATGTTGGGTATAATAAGTTGTAATTTCAAACTGCGAATACGTGCAGAGAGACAAAATTTGGCTCCAAAATATGGCTTAGGCCTCGATATTGGGATATTTGGGATATTTTGAAAACTGCACGCGGGATTGGGACAAATGTGACCAAACGCCGCTTTCAGTACTTCGCATATGTTGGGTATAAAAAAGTCGTAATTTCAAACTGCGAATACGTGCAGAGAGCCAGAATTTGTCTCCAAATTATGGCTCAGGCGTCGATATTGGGATGTTTTGAAAACTGCAGGTGAGTGTGTGCAAAATGTGACTCACTGCCGCTTTCAGTACTTCGCATTTGTTGGGTATAAAATTCGTATTATCAAACTGCGAATACGTGCAGAGAGCCAAAATTTGGCTCCAAAATATGGCTCAGGCCTCGATATTGGGATGTTTGGGATATTTTGAAATCTGCAGGAAGGTTTGGGACAAATGTTACTCACTGCCGCTTTCTGTACTTCGTATATGTTGGGTAAAAAAAGTAATATCAAACTGCGAATACGTGCAAAGATCCAGAATTTGGCCCAAAAATATGGCTCAGGCCTCGAAATTGGGATGTTTGGGATATTTTGAAAACTGGAGGGAGGTTTGGGACAAATGTGACCAAACGCCGTGTTCAGTACTTGGCATACTTTGGGTATAAAAAGTCGTAATTTCAAACTGCGAATACATGCAGAGAGCCAGAATTTGACTCCAAAATATGGCTCATGCCTCGAAATTGGAATATTTGGAATATTTCGAAAACTGCCGGGAGGTTTGGGACAAATGTGACCAAACGTCGCTTTCAGTACTTGGCTTATGTTGGGTATAAAAAAAATCGCAATTTCAAACTGCAAATACGTGCAGAGAGCCAGAATTTGGCTCCAAAATATGGCTCAGGCCACGAAATTGGGATATTTGGGATATTTCGAAAACTGCAGGGGAGTTTG
This sequence comes from Procambarus clarkii, assembly GCF_040958095.1. Classification (NCBI taxonomy): domain Eukaryota; kingdom Metazoa; phylum Arthropoda; class Malacostraca; order Decapoda; family Cambaridae; genus Procambarus; species Procambarus clarkii. Next base: position 1,172,134 of record NW_027189165.1, read on the forward strand.
TGCAAAATGTAACTCATTGCCGCTTTCAGTACTTGGTATATGTTGGGTATAATAAGTTATAATTTCAAACTGCGAATACGTGCAGAGAGCCAGAATTGGCTCCAAAATATGGCTCAGACCTCGATATTGGGATATTTGGGATATTTTGAAAACTGCAGGGGGGATTGGGACATATGTGACCAAAAGCCGCTTTCAGTTCTTCGCATTTGTTGGGTATAAAAATTCGTAATTTAAAACTGCGAATACATGCAAAGAGCCAGAATTTGGCTTGAAAATATGGCTCAGGCCTCGATATTGGGATATTTGGGATATTTTGAAAACTGCAGGGAGGTTTGAGACAAATGTGACCAACGCCGCTTTCAGTCCTTTGCATATGTTGGGTATAAAAAGATGTAATTTCAAACAGCGAATACGTGCAGAGAGCCAGAATTTGGCTCCAAAATATGGCTCAAGGCTCGAAATTGGGATGTTTGGGATATTTTGAAAACTGCAGGGGAGTTTATGCAAATGTGACTCAGTGCCGCATCCAGTACTTGGCATGTGTTCGGTATAAAAAGTCGAAATATCAAACTGCGAATACGTGCAAAGAGCTAGAATTTGTCTCCAAAATATGGCTCAGCTATCGAAATTGGGATATTTGGGATATTTTGAAAACTGCAGGGGGATTGGGACAAATGTGACCAAAAGCCGCTTTCAGTACGTCGCATATGTTGGGTATAAAAAAGTCACAATTTCAAACTGCGAATACGTGCAGAGAGCCAGAATTTGGCTCCAAAATATGGCTCAGGCCTCGAAATTGGGATATTTGGGATATTTCGAAAACTGGAGGGAAGTTTGGGACAAATGTGACCAAACGCCGCTTTCAGCACTTGGTATATGTTGGGTATAAAAAGATGTAATTTCAAAACTGCGAATACGTGCATAGAGCCAGAATTTGGCTCCAAAATATGGCTCAGGTCTCGAAATTGGGATGTTTGGGATATTTAAAAAACTGGAGGGAGGTTTGGGACAATGTGACCAAACGCCGCTTTCAGCACTTGGTATATGTTGGGTATAAAAAGATGTATTTCAAACTGCGAATACGTGCAGAGAGCCAGAATTTGATTCCAAAATATGGCTCAGGCCTCGAAATTGGGATATTTTGAAAACTGAAGGGGAGTTTGTGCAAAATGTGACTCACTGCCGCTTTCAGTACTTGGCATATGTTGGGTATAAAATTCGTAATATCAAACTGCGAATATTTGCAGAGAGCCAGAATTTGGCTCCAAAATATGGCTCAGGCCTCGATATAGGGATGTTTGGGATATTTTGAAAACTGCAAGAAGGTTTTGGACAAATGTGACCAAACGCCGCTTTCAGTACTTCGCATATGTTGGGTATAAAAAAGTCGTAATTTCAAACTGCGAATACGTGCAGAGAGCCAGAATTTGGCTCCAAAATATAGCTCAGGTTCGAAATTGGGATGTTTGGGATATTTTGAAAACTGCAGGGGAGTTTGTACAAAATGTGACTCACTGCTGCGTCCAGTACTTGGCATATGTTGGGTTTAAAAAGTCGTAATATCAAACTGCGAATACGTGCAGAGAGCCAAAATTTGGCTCCAAAATATGCCTCAGGCCTCGTAATTAGGATATTTGGGTTATTTTGAAAAACTGCAGGGAGGTTTGAGACAAATGTGACCAAATGTCGCTTTCAGTACTTGGCATATGTTGGGTATAAAAAGTCGTAATATCAAACTGCGAATACTTGCAGAGAGCCAAAATTTGGCTCCAAAATATGGCTCAGGCCTCGAAATTGGGATTGTTAGGGATATTTTGAAAACTGCAGGGACTTTGGGACAAATATGACCTAACGCTGCTTTCGGTACTTGACATATGTTGGGTATAAAAAGTCGTAATTTCAAACTGCGAATACGTGCAGAGAGCCTGAATTTGGCTCCAAAATATGGCTCAGGCCTCGAAATTGGGATATATGGAATATTTTGAAAACTGCAAGGAGGTTTGGGACAAATGTGACTAAACGCCGCTTTCAGTACTTCGCATATGTTGGGTATAAAAAGTCGATATTTCAAACTGCGAATACGTGCAGAGAGCCAGAATTTGGCTCCAAAATATGGCTCAGTCCTCGAAATTGGGATGTTTGGGATATTTTGAAAACTGCAGGGGACTTTGGGACAAATATGACCAAACGCCGCTTTCGGTACTTCGCATATGTTGGGTATAAAAAAGTCGTAATATCAAACTGCGAATACGTGCAGAGAGCCAGAATTTGGCTCCAAAATATGGCTCAGGCGTCGAAATTGGGATGTTTGGGATATTTTGAAAACTGCAGGGGAGTTTGTGCAAAATGTGACTCACTGCCGCTTTCAGTACTTAGCATATGTTGGGTATAAAAAGTCGTAATATCAAACTGCGAATACGTGCATAGAGCCAGAATTTGGCTCCAAAATATGGCTCAGGCCTCGAAATTGGAATGTTTGGGATATTTTGAAAACTGGAGAGAGGTTTGGGACAAATGTGACCAAACGCCGCTTTCAGGTCTTGGCATATGTTGGGTATAAAAAGTCGGAACTTCAAACTGCGAATACGTGCAGAGATCCAGAATTTGGCTCCAAAATATGGCTCAGGCCTCGAAATTGGGATATTTGGGATATTTCGAAAACTGGAGGGAAGTTTGGGACAAATGTGACCAAACGCCGCTTTCAGCACTTGGTATATGTTGGGTATAAAAAGATGTAATTTCAAACTGCGAATACGTGCAGAGAGCCAGAATTTGATTCCAAAATATGGCTCAGGCCTCGAAATTGGGATATTTTGAAAACTGCAGGTGAGTTTGGGCAAAATGTGACTCACTGCCGCTTTCAGGACTTGGCATATGTTGGGTATAAAAAGTCCTAATATCAAACTGCGAATACGTGCATAGAGCCAGAATTTGGCTCCAAAATATGGCTCAGGTCTCGAAATTGGGATGTTTGGGATATTTAAAAAACTGGAGGGAGGTTTGGGACAAATGTGACCAAACGCCGCTTTCAGCACTTGGTATATGTTGGGTATATGTTGATGTAATTTCAAACTGCGAATACGTGCAGAGAGCCAGAACTTGATTCCAAAATATGGCTCAGGCCTCGAAATTGGGATATTTTGAAAACTGAAGGGGAGTTTGTGCAAAATGTGACTCACTACCGCTTTCAGTACTTGGCATATGTTGGGTATAAAATTCGTAATATCAAACTGCGAATATTTGCAGAGAGCCTGAATTTGGCTCCAAAATATGGCTCAGGCCTCGAAATTGGGATATATGGAATATTTTGAAAACTGCAAGGAGGTTTGGGACAAATGTGACCAAACGCCGCTTTCAGCACTTGGCATATATTGTTTATAAAAAAGTCGCAATTTCAAACTGCGAAAACGTGCAGAGAGCCTGAATTTGGCTCCAAAATATGGCTCAGGCCTCAAAATTGGGATATTTGGGATATTTTGAAAACTGGAGGGGAGTTAGTGCAAAATGTGACTCACTGCCATTTTCAGTACTTGGCATATGTTGGGTATAAAATTCGTAATATCAAACTGCGAATACTTGCAGAGAGCCAGAATTTGGCTCCAAAATATTGCTCAGGCCTCGATATAGGGATGTTTGGAATATTTTGAAAACTGCAGGAAGGTTTTGGACAAATGTGACCAAACGCCGCTTTCAGTACTTCGGTTATGTTGGGTATAAAAAATTCGTAATTTCAAACTGCGAATGTGTGCAAAGAGCCAGAATTTGGCTCCAAAATATAGCTCAGGCCTCGAAATTGGGATGTTTGGGATATTTTGAAAACTGCAGGGGAGTTTGTTCAAAATGTGACTCACTGCTGCGTCCAGTACTTGGCATATGTTGGGTTTAAAAAGTCGTAATATCAAACTGCGAATACGTGCAGAGAGCCAAAATTTGGCTCCAAAATATGGCTCAGGCCTCGTAATTAGGATATTTGGGTTATTTTGAAAACTGCAGGGAGGTTTGGGACAAATGTGACCAAACGCCGCTTTCAGTACTTGGCATATGTTGGGTATAAAAAATTCGCAGTTTCAAACTGCGAATACGTGCAGAGAGCCAGAATTTGGCTACAAAATATTGCTCAGGCCTCGAAATTGGGATGTTTGGGATATTTTGAAAACTGCAGGGGACTTTGGGACAAATATGACCAAACGCCGCTTTCGGTACTTGACATATGTTGGGTATAAAAATTCGTAATTTCAAACTGCGAATACGTGCAGAGAGCCAGAATTTGGCTCCAAAATATGGCTCAAGGCTCGAAATTGGGATATTTGGGATATTTCGAAAACTGCATGGGAGTTTGTGCAAAATGTAATTCATTGCCGCTTTCAGTACTTGGCATATGTTGGGTATAATAAGATGTAATTTCAAACTGCGAATACGTGAAGAGAGCCAGAATTTGGCTCCAAAATATGGCTCAGTCCTCGATATTGGGATATTTGGGATATTTTGAAAACTGCAGGGGGATTGGGACAAATGTGACCAAACGCCACTTTAAGTACTTCGCATATGTTGGGTATAAAAAAGTTGTAATATCAAACTGCGAATACGTGCAGAGAGCCTGAATTTGGCTCCAAAATATGGCTCAGGCGTAGAAATTGGGATGTTTGGGATATTTTGAAAACTGAAGGGGAGTTTGTGGAAAATGTGACTCTCTGCCGCTTTCAGTACTTAGCATACGTTGGGTATAAAAAGTCGTAATATCAAACTGCGAATACGTGCATAGAGCCAGAATTTGGCTCCAAAATATTGCTCAGGCCTCGATATTAGGATGTTTGTGATATTTTGAAAACTGCAGAGGGGATTGGGACAAATGTGACCAAACGCCGCTTCCAGAACTTGGCATATGTTGGGTATAAAAAAGTCGCAATTTCAAACTGCGAATACGTGCAGAGAGCCTGAATTTGGCTCCAAAATATGTCTCAGGCCTCGAAATTGGGAAATTTGGGATATTTCGAAAACTGCAGGGAGTTTGTGCAAAATGTGACTCACTGCCGCTTTCAGGACTTGGCATATGTTGGGTATAAAAAGATGTAATATCAAACTGCGAATACGTGCATAGAGCCAGAGTTTGGCTCCAAAATATGGCTCAGGTCTCGAAATTAGGATGTTTGGGATATTTTAAAAACTGGAGGGAGGTTTGGGACAAATGTGACCAAACGCCGCTTTCAGCACTTGGCATATATTGTTTATAAAAAAGTCGCAATTTCAAACTGCGAAAACGTGCAGAGAGCCTGAATTTGGCTCCAAAATATGGCTCAGGCCTCAAAATTGGGATGTTTGGGATATTTTGAAAACTGCAGGGGAGTTTATGCAAAATGTGACTCAGTGCCGCATCCAGTACTTGGCATGTGTTCGGTATAAAAAGTCGAAATATCAAACTGCGAATACGTGCAAAGAGCTAGAATTTGGCTCCAAAATATGGCTCAGCTATCGAAATTGGGATATTTGGGATATTTTGAAAACTGCAGGGGGGATTGGGACAAATGTGACCAAAAGCCGCTTTCAGTACTTCGCATCTGTTGGGTATAAAAAAGTCACAATTTCAAACTGCGAATACGTGCAGGAGCCAGAATTTGGCTCCAAAATATGGCTCAGGCCTCGAAATTGGGATATTTGGGATATATCGAAAACTGGAGGGAAGTTTGGGACAAATGTGACCAAACGCCGCTTTCAGCACTTGGTATATGTTGGGTATAAAAAGATGTAATTTCAAACTGCGAATACGTGCATAGAGCCAGAATTTGGCTCCAAAATATGGCTCAGGTCTCGAAATTGGGATGTTTGGGATATTTAAAAAACTGGAGGGAGGTTTGGGACAAATGTGACCAAACGCCGCTTTCAGCACTTGGTATATGTTGGGTATAAAAAGATGTAATTTCAAACTGCGAATACGTGCAGAGAGCCAGAATTTGATTCCAAAATATGGCTCAGGCCTCGAAATTGGGATATTTTGAAAACTGAAGGGGAGTTTGTGCAAAATGTGACTCACTGCCGCTTTCAGTACTTGGCATATGTTGGGTATAAAATTCGTAATATCAAACTGCGAATATTTGCAGAGAGCCAGAATTTGGCTCCAAAATATGGCTCAGGCCTCGATATAGGGATGTTTGGGATATTTTGAAAACTGCAAGAAGGTTTTGGACAAATGTGACCAAACGCCGCTTTCAGTACTTCGCATATGTTGGGTATAAAAAAGTCGTAATTTCAAACAGCGAATACGTGCAGAGAGCCAGAATTTGGCTCCAAAATATAGCTCAGGTTCGAAATTGGGATGTTTGGGATATTTTGAAAACTGCAGGGGAGTTTGTTCAAAATGTGACTCACTGCTGCGTCCAGTACTTGGCATATGTTGGGTTTAAAAAGTCGTAATATCAAACTGCGAATACGTGCAGAGAGCCAAAATTTGGCTCCAAAATATGGCTCAGGCCTCGTAATTAGGATATTTGGGGTATTTTGAAAACTGCAGGGAGGTTTGAGACAAATGTGACCAAATGTCGCTTTCAGTACTTGGCATATGTTGGGTATAAAAAGTCGTAATATCAAACTGCGAATACTTGCCGAGAGCCAAAATTTGGCTCCAAAATATGGCTCAGGCCTCGAAATTGGGATGTTAGGGATATTTTGAAAACTGCAGGGGACTTTGGGACAAATATGACCTAACGCTGCTTTCGGTACTTGACATATGTTGGGTATAAAAAGTCGTAATTTCAAACTGCGAATACGTGCAGAGAGCCTGAATTTGGCTCCAAAATATGGCTCAGGCCTCGAAATTGGGATATATGGAATATTTTGAAAACTGCAAGGAGGTTTGGGACAAATGTGACTAAACGCCGCTTTCAGTACTTCGCATATGTTGGGTATAAAAAGTCGATATTTCAAACTGCGAATACGTGCAGAGAGCCAGAATTTGGCTCCAAAATATGGCTCAGTCCTCGAAATTGGGATGTTTGGGATATTTTGAAAACTGCAGGGGACTTTGGGACAAATATGACCAAACGCCGCTTTCGGTACTTCGCATATGTTGGGTATAAAAAAGTCGTAATATCAAACTGCGAATACGTGCAGAGAGCCAGAATTTGGCTCCAAAATATGGCTCAGGCGTCGAAATTGGGATGTTTGGGATATTTTGAAAACTGCAGGGGAGTTTGTGCAAAATGTGACTCACTGCCGCTTTCAGTACTTAGCATATGTTGGGTATAAAAAGTCGTAATATCAAACTGCGAATACGTGCATAGAGCCAGAATTTGGCTCCAAAATATGGCTCAGGCCTCGAAATTGGAATGTTTGGGATATTTTGAAAACTGGAGAGAGGTTTGGGACAAATGTGACCAAACGCCGCTTTCAGGTCTTGGCATATGTTGGGTATAAAAAGTCGGAACTTCAAACTGCGAATACGTGCAGAGATCCAGAATTTGGCTCCAAAATATGGCTCAGGCCTCGAAATTGGGATATTTGGGATATTTCGAAAACTGGAGGGAAGTTTGGGACAAATGTGACCAAACGCCGCTTTCAGCACTTGGTATATGTTGGGTATAAAAAGATGTAATTTCAAACTGCGAATACGTGCAGAGAGCCAGAATTTGATTCCAAAATATGGCTCAGGCCTCGAAATTGGGATATTTTGAAAACTGCAGGTGAGTTTGGGCAAAATGTGACTCACTGCCGCTTTCAGGACTTGGCATATGTTGGGTATAAAAAGTCCTAATATCAAACTGCGAATACGTGCATAGAGCCAGAATTTGGCTCCAAAATATGACTCAGGTCTCGAAATTGGGATGTTTGGGATATTTAAAAAACTGGAGGGAGGTTTGGGACAAATGTGACCAAACGCCGCTTTCAGCACTTGGTATATGTTGGGTATAAAAAGATGTAATTTCAAACTGCGAATACGTGCAGAGAGCCAGAACTTGATTCCAAAATATGGCTCAGGCCTCGAAATTGGGATATTTTGAAAACTGAAGGGGAGTTTGTGCAAAATGTGACTCACTGCCGCTTTCAGTACTTGGCATATGTTGGGTATAAAATTCGTAATATCAAACTGCGAATATTTGCAGAGAGCCAGAATTTGGCTCCAAAATATGGCTCAGGCCTCGATATAGGGATGTTTGGGATATTTTGAAAACTGCAAGAAGGTTTTGGACAAATGTGACCAAACGCCGCTTTCAGTACTTCGCATATGTTGGGTATAAAAAAGTCGTAATTTCAAACTGCGAATACGTGCAGAGAGCCAGAATTTGGCTCCAAAATATAGCTCAGGTTCGAAATTGGGATGTTTGGGATATTTTGAAAACTGCAGGGGAGTTTGTTCAAAATGTGACTCACTGCTGCGTCCAGTACTTGGCATATGTTGGGTTTAAAAAGTCGTAATATCAAACTGCGAATACGTGCAGAGAGCCAAAATTTGGCTCCAAAATATGGCTCATGCCTCGTAATTAGGATATTTGGGTTATTTTGAAAACTGCAGGGAGGTTTGAGCCAAATGTGACCAAATGTCGCTTTCAGTACTTGGCATATGTTGGTATAAAAAAGTCGTAATATCAAACTGCGAATACTTGCAGAGAGCCAAAATTTGGCTCCAAAATATGGCTCAGGCCTCGAAATTGGGATGTTAGGGATATTTTGAAAATTGCAGGGGACTTTGGGACAAATATGACCTAACGCTGCTTTCGGTACTTGACATATGTTGGGTATAAAAAGTCGTAATTTCAAACTGCGAATACGTGCAGAGAGCCTGAATTTGGCTCCAAAATATGGCTCAGGCCTCGAAATTGGGATATTTGGGTTATTTTGAAAACTGCAGGGAGGTTTGGGACAAATGTGACCAAACGCCGCTTTCAGTACTTGGCATATGTTGGGTATAAAAAATTCGCAGTTTCAAACTGCGAATACGTGCAGAGAGCCAGAATTTGGCTCCAAAATATTGCTCAGGCCTCGAAATTGGGATATTTGGGATATTTCAAAAACTGCAGGGGAGTTTGTGCAAAATGTAACTCATTGTCGCTTCCAGTACTTGGTATATGTTGGGTATAATAAGTTGTAATTTCAAACTGCGAATACGTGCAGAGAGCCAGAATTTGGCTACAAAATATTGCTCAGGCCTCGAAATTGGGATGTTTGGGATATTTTGAAAACTGCAGGGGACTTTGGGACAAATATGACCAAACGCCGCTTTCGGTACTTGACATATGTTGGGTATAAAAAGTCGTAATTTCAAACTGCGAATACGTGCAGAGAGCCAGAATTTGGCTCCAAAATATGGCTCAAGGCTCGAAATTGGGATATTTGGGATATTTCGAAAACTGCATGGGAGTTTGTGCAAAATGTAATTCATTGCCGCTTTCAGTACTTGGCATATGTTGGGTATAATAAGATGTAATTTCAAACTGCGAATACGTGAAGAGAGCCAGAATTTGGCTCCAAAATATGGCTCAGTCCTCGATATTGGGATATTTGGGATTTTGAAAACTGCAGGGGGATTGGGACAAATGTGACCAAACGCCACTTTAAGTACTTCGCATATGTTGGGTATAAAAAAGTTGTAATATCAAACTGCGAATACGTGCAGAGAGCCTGAATTTGGCTCCAAAATATGGCTCAGGCGTAGAAATTGGGATGTTTGGGATATTTTGAAAACTGAAGGGGAGTTTGTGGAAAATGTGACTCTCTGCCGCTTTCAGTACTTAGCATACGCTGGGTATAAAAAGTCGTAATATCAAACTGCGAATACGTGCATAGAGCCAGAATTTGGCTCCAAAATATTGCTCAGGCCTCGATATTAGGATGTTTGTGATATTTTGAAAACTGCAGAGGGGATTGGGACAAATGTGACCAAACGCCGCTTCCAGCACTTGGCATATGTTGGGTATAAAAAAGTCGCAATTTCAAACTGCGAATACGTGCAGAGAGCCTGAATTTGGCTCCAAAATATGTCTCAGGCCTCGAAATTGGGATATTTGGGATATTTTGAAAACTGGAGGGGAGTTTGTGCAAAATGTGACTCACTGCTGCGTCCAATACTTGGCATATGTTGGGTTTAAAAAGATGTAATATCAAACTGCGAATACGTTCATAGAGCCAGAGTTTGGCTCCAAAATATGGCTCAGGTCTCGAAATTAGGATGTTTGGGTATTTTAAAAACTGGAGGGAGGTTTGGGACAAATGTGACCAAACGCCGCTTTCAGCACTTGGCATATATTGTTTATAAAAAAGTCGCAATTTCAAACTGCGAAAACGTGCAGAGAGCCTGAATTTGGCTCCAAAATATGGCTCAGGCCTCAAAATTGGGATATTTGGGATATTTGAAACTGGAGGGGAGTTTGTGCAAAATGTGACTCACTGCCATTTTCAGTACTTGGCATATGTTGGGTATAAAATTCGTAATATCAAACTGCGAATACTTGCAGAGAGCCAGAATTTGGCTCCAAAATATTGCTCAGGCCTCGATATAGGGATGTTTGGAATATTTTGAAAACTGCAGGAAGGTTTTGGACAAATGTGACCAAACGCCGCTTTCAGTACTTCGCATATGTTGGGTATAAAAAATTCGTAATTTCAAACTGCGAATATGTGCAAAGAGCCAGAATTTGGCTCCAAAATATAGCTCAGGCCTCGAAATTGGGATGTTTGGGATATTTTGAAAACTGCAGGGGAGTTTGTTCAAAATGTGACTCACTGCTGCGTCCAATACTTGGCATATGTTGGGTTTAAAAAGTCGTAATATCAAACTGCGAATACGTGCAGAGAGCCAAAATTTGGCTCCAAAATATGGCTCAGGCCTCGTAATTAGGATATTTGGGTTATTTTGAAAACTGCAGGGAGGTTTGGGACAAATGTGACCAAACGCCGCTTTCAGTACTTGGCATATGTTGGGTATAAAAAATTCGCAGTTTCAAACTGCGAATACGTGCAGAGAGCCAGAATTTGGCTCCAAAATATTGCTCAGGCCTCGAAATTGTGATGTTTGGAATATTTTGAAAACTGCAGGGGACTTTCGGACAATTATGACCAAACGCCGCTTTCGGTACTTGACATATGTTGGGTATAAAAAGTCGTAATTTCAACTGCGAATACGTGCAGAGATCCTGAATTTGGCTCTAAAATATGGCTCAGGCCTCGAAATTGGGATATATGGAATATTTTGAAAACTGCAAAGAGGTTTGGGACAAATGTGACCAAACGCCGCTTTCAGTACTTCGCATATGTTGGGTATAAAAATTCGTAATTTCAAACTGCGAATACGTGCAGAGAACCAGAATTTGGCTCCAAAATATGGCTCAGGCCTCGAAATTGGGATGTTTGGGATATTTTGAAAATTGCAGGGAGTTTGTGCAAAATGTGACTCACTGCCGAGTCCAGTTCTTGGCATATGTTGGGTATAAAAGTCGTAATATCAAACTGCGAATACGTGCAGAGAGCCAGAATTTGGCTCTAAATATGGCTCAGGCCTCGAAATTGGGATATTTGGGATATTTTGAAAACTGGAGGGGAGTTTGTGCAAAATGTGACTCACTGCCGCTTTCAGTACTTGGCATATGTTGGGTATAAAATTCGTAATATCAAATTGCGAATACTTGCAGAGAGCCAGAATTTGGCTCCAAAATATGGCTCAGGCCTCAATATAGGGATGTTTGGGATATATTGAAAACTGCAGGAAGGTTTGGGACAAATGTGACCAAACGCCACTTTCAGTACTTCGCATATGTTGGGTATAAAAAAGTCGTAATTTCAAACTGCGAATACCTGCAGAGAGCCATAATTTGGCCCCAAAATATGGCTCAGGCCTCGAAATTTGGATGTTTGGGATATTTTGAAAACTGGAGGGAGGTTTGGGACAAATGAGACCAAACGCCGCTTTCAGTACTTGGCATACTTTGGGTATAAAAATTCGTAATTTCAAACTGCGAATACATGCAGAGAGCCAGAATTTGACTCCAAAATATGGCTCAGGCCTCGAAATTGGAATGTTTGGGATATTTTGAAAACTGCAGGGGACTTTGGGACAAATATGACCAAACGCCGCTTTCGGTACTTTACATATGTTGGGTATAAAAAGTCGTTATTTTAAACTGCGAATACGTGCAGAGAGCCAGAATTTGGCTCCAAAATATGGCTCAGGCCTCGAAATTGGGAAATTTGGGATATTTCGAAAACTGCAGGGGAGTTTGTGCAAAATGTGACTCACTGCCGCTTTCAGGACTTGGCATATGTTGGATATAAAAAGTCGTTATTTTCAAACTGCAAATACGTGCAGAGAGCCAGAATTTTGCTCCAAAATATGGCTCAGGCCTCGAAATTGGGATATTTGGGATATTCGAAAACTGCAGGGGAGTTTGTGCAAAATGTAATTCATTGCCGCTTTCAGTACTTGGCATATGTTGGGTATAATAAGATGTAATTTCAAACTGCGAATATGTGCAGAGAGCCAGAATTTGGCTCCAAAATATGGCTCAGTCCTCGATATTGGGATATTTGGGATATTTTGAAAACTGCAGGGGGGATTGGGACAAATGTGACCAAACGCCACTTTCAGTACTTCGCATATGTTGGGTATAAAAAAGTTGTAATATCAAACTGCGAATACGTGCAGAGAGCCTGAATTTGGCTCCAAAATATGGCTCAGGCGTCGAAATTGTGATGTTTGGGATGTTTTGAAAATTGCAGGGGAGTTTGTGCAAAATGTGACTCACTGCCGCTTTCAGTACTCTGCATATGTTGGGTATAAAATTCGTATTATCAAACTGCGAAAACGTGCAGAGAGCCAGAATTTGGCTAAAAAATATGGCTCAGGCCTCGATAATGGGATGTTTGGGATATTTTGAAAACTGCAGGAAGGTTTGGGACAAATGTGACTCACTGCCGCTTTCAGTACTTCGCATATGTTGGGTATAAAAAGTCGTAATATCAAACTGCGAATACGTGCAGAGAGCCTGAATTTTGGCTCCAAAATATGGCTCAGGCCTCGAAATTGGGATATATGGAATATTTTGAAAACTGCAAGGAGGTTTGGGACAAATGTGACTAAACGCCGCTTTCAGTACTTCGCAATATGTTGGGGTATAAAAAGTCGTAATATCAAACTGCGAATACGTGCAGAGAGCCAGAATTTGGCTCCAAAATATGACTCAGGACTCGAAATTGGGATATTTGGGATATTTCAAAAACTGCAGGGGAGTTTGTGCAAAATGTAACTCATTGTCGCTTCCAGTACTTGGTATATGTTGAGTATAATAAGTTGTAATTTAAAACTTCGAATACGTGCAGAGAGCCAGAATTTGGCTCCAAAATATGGCTCAGGCCTCGAAATTGGAATGTTTGGGATATTTTGAAAACTGGAGAGAGGTTTGGGACAAATGTGACCAAACGCCGCTTTCAGGACTTGGCATATGTTGGGTATAAAAAGTCGTAACTTCAAACTGCGAATACGTGCAGAGATCCAGAATTTGGCTCCAAAATATGGCTCAGGCCTCGATATTAGGATGTTTGGGATATTTTGAAAACTGCAGAGTGGATTGGGACAAATGTGACCAAACGCCGCTTCCAGCACTTGGCATATGTTGGGTATAAAAAAGTCGCAATTTCAAACTGCGAATACGTGCAGAGAGCCTTAATTTGGCTCCAAAATATGGCTCAGGCCTCGAAATTGGGATGTTTGGGATATTTTGAAAACTGCAGGGGAGTTTGTTAAAAATGTGACTCACTTGCTGCGTCCATTACTTGGCATATGTTGGGTTTAAAAAGTCGTAATATCAAACTGCGAATACGTGCAGAGAGCCAAAATTTGGCTCCAAAATATGGCTCAAGGCTCGAAATTGGGATATTTGGGATATTTCGAAAATTGCAGGGGAGTTTGTGCAAAATGTGACTCACTGCCGCTTTCAGGACTTGGCATATGTTGGGTATAAAAATTCGTTATTTCAAACTGCAAATACGTGCAGAGAGCCAGAATTAGGCTCCAAAATATGGCTCAGGCCTCGAAATTGGGATATTTGGGATATTTCGAAAACTGCAGGGGAGTTTGTGCAAAATGTAATTCATTGCCGCTTTCAGTACTTGGCATATGTTGGGTATAATAAGATGTAATTTCAAACTGCGAATACGTGCAGAGAGCCAGAATTTGGTTCCAAAATATGGCTCAGTCCTCGATATTGGGATATTTGGGATATTTTGAAAACTGCAGGGGGGATTGGGACAAATGTGACCAAACGCCACTTTCAGTACTTCGCATATGTTGGGTATAAAAAAGTTGTAATATCAAACTGCGAATACGTGCAGAGAGCCTGAATTTGGCTCCAAAATATGGCTCAGGCGTCGAAATTGGGATGTTTGGGATATTTTGAAAACTGCAGGGGAGTTTGTGCAAAATGTGACTCACTGCCGCTTTCAGTACTTAGCATACGTTGGGTATAAAAAGTCGTAATATCAAACTGCGAATACGTGCATAGAGCCAGAATTTGGCTCCAAAATATGGCTCAGGCCTCGAAATTGGAATGTTTGGGATATTTTGAAAACTGGAGGGAGGTTTGGGACAAATGTGACCAAACGCAGCTTTCAGGACTTGGCATATGTTGGGTATAAAAGTCGTAATTTTAAACTGCGAATACGTGCAGAGATCCAGATTTGGCTCCAAAGTATGGCTCAGGCCTCGATATTAGGATGTTTGGGATATTTTGAAAACTGCAGAGGGGATTGGGACAAATGTGACCAAACGCCGCTTCCAGCACTTGGCATATGTTGGGTATAAAAAAGTCGCAATTTCAAACTGCGAATACGTGCAGAGAGCCTGAATTTGGCTCCAAAATATGTCTCAGGCCTAGAAATTGGGAAATTTGGGATATTTCGAAAACTGCAGGGAGTTTGTGCAAAATGTGACTCACTGCCGCTTTCAGGACTTGGCATATGTTTGGGTATAAAAAGTTGTAATATCAAACTGCGAATACGTGCATAGAGCCAGAGTTTGGCTCCAAAATATGGCTCAGGTCTCGAAATTAGGATGTTTGGGATATTTTAAAAACTGGAGGGAGGTTTGGGACAAATGTGACCAAACGCTGCTTTCAGCACTTGGCATATATTGGGTATAAAAAAGTCGCAATTTCAAACTGCGAAAACGTGCAGAGAGCCTGAATTTGGCTCCAAAATATGGCTCAGGCCTCAAAATTGGGATATTTGGGATATTTTGAAAACTGGAGGGGAGTTTGTGCAAAATGTGACTCACTGCCACTTTCAGTACTTGGCATATGTTGGGTATAAAATTCGTAATATCAAACTGCGAATACTTGCAGAGAGCCAGAATTTGGCTCCAAAATATGGCTCAGGTCTCGATATAGGGATGTTTGGAATATTTTGAAAACTGCAGGAAGGTTTTGGACAAATGTGACCAAACGCCGCTTTCAGTACTTCGCATATGTTGGGTATAAAAAATTCATAATTTCAAACTGCGAATATGTGCAGAGAGCCAGAATTTGGCTCCAAAATATAGCTCAGGCCTCGAAATTGGGATGTTTGGGATATTTTGAAAACTGCAGGGGAGTTTGTTCAAAATGTGACTCACTGCTGCGTCCAGTACTTGGCATATGTTGGGTTTAAAAAGTCGTAATATCAAACTGCGAATACGTGCAGAGAGCCAAAATTTGGCTCCAAAATATGGCTCAGGCCTCGTAATTAGGATATTTGGGTTATTTTGAAAACTGCAGGAAGGTTTTGGACAAATGTGACCAAACGCCGCTTTCAGTACTTCGCATATGTTGGGTATAAAAAGTCGTTATTTCAAACTGCAAATACGTGCAGATATCCAGAATTTGGCTCCAAAATATGGCTCAGGCCTCGAAATTGGGATGTTTGGAATATTTTGAAAACTGAAGGGGAGTTTGTTAAATATGTGACTCACTGCTGCGTCCAGTACTTGGCATATGTTGGGTTTAAGAAGTCGTAATATCAAACTGCGAATACGTGCAGAGAGCCAAAATTTGGCTCCAAAATATGGCTCAGGCCTCGTAATTAGGATATTTGGGTTATTTTGAAAACTGCAGGAAGGTTTTGGACAAATGTGACCAAACGCCGCTTTCAGTACTTCGCATATGTTGGGTATAAAAATTCGCAATTTCAAACTGCGAATACGTGCAGAGAGCCAGAATTTGGCTACAAAATATTGCTCAGGCCTCGAAATTGGGTTGTTTGGGATATTTTGAAAACTGGAGGGAGGTTTGGGACAAATGTGACCAAACGCCGCTTTCAGTACTTGGCATATGTTGGGTATAAAAAGTCGTAATTTCAAACTGCGAAAACGTGCAGAGAGCCAGAATTTGGCTCCAAAATATGGCTCAAGGCTCGAAATTGGGATATTTGGGATATTTCGAAAATTGCAGGGGAGTTTGTGCAAAATGTGACTCACTGCCGCTTTCAGGACTTGGCATATGTTGGGTATAAAAAGTCGTTATTTCAAACTGCAAATACGTGCAGAGAGCCAGAATTTGGCTCCAAAATATGGCTCAGGCCTCGAAATTGGGATATTTGGGATATTTCGAAAACTGCAGGGGAGTTTGTGCAAAATGTAACTCATTGTCGCTTCCAGTACTTGGTATATGTTGAGTATAATAAGTTGTAATTTAAAACTGCGAATACGTGCAGAGAGCCAGAATTTGGCTCCAAAATATGGCTCAGTCCTCGATATTGGGATATTTGGGATATTTTGAAAACTGCAGGGGGGATTGGGACAAATGTGACCAAACGCCACTTTCAGTACTTCGCATATGTTGGGTATAAAAAAGTCGTAATATCAAACTGCGAATACGTGCAGAGAGCCAGAATTTGGCTCCAAAATATGGCTCAGGCGTCGAAATTGGGATGTTTGGGATATTTTGAAAACTGCAGGGGAGTTTGTGCAAAATGTGACTCACTGCCGCTTTCAGTACTTAGCATATGTTGGGTATAAAAAGTCGTAATATCATACTGCGAATACGTGCATAGAGCCAGAATTTGGCTCCAAAATATGGCTCAGGCCTCGAAATTGGAATGTTTGGGATATTTTGAAAACTGGAGAGAGGTTTGGGACAAATGTGACCAAACGCCGCTTTCAGGACTTGGCATATGTTGGGTATAAAAAGTCGTAACTTCAAACTGCGAATACGTGCAGAGATCCAGAATTTGGCTCCAAATATGGCTCAGGCCTCGATATTAGGATGTTTGGGATATTTTGAAAACTGCAGAGTGGATTGGGACAAATGTGACCAAACGCCGCTTCCAGCACTTGGCATATGTTGGGTATAAAAAAGTCGCAATTTCAAACTGCGAATACGTGCAGAGAGCCTTAATTTGGCTCCAAAATATGGCTCAGGCCTCGAAATTGGGATGTTTGGGATATTTTGAAAACTGCAGGGGAGTTTGTTAAAAATGTGACTCACTGCTGCGTCCATTACTTGGCATATGTTGGGTTTAAAAAGTCGTAATATCAAACTGCGAATACGTGCAGAGAGCCAAAATTTGGCTCCAAAATATGGCTCAGGCCTCGTAATTAGGATATTTGGGTTATTTGGAAACTACAGGGAGGTTTGGGACAAATGTGACCAAACGTCGCTTTCAGTACTTGGCATATGTTGGGTATAAAAAATTCTCAATTTCAAACTGCGAATACGTGCAGAGAGCCAGAATTTGGCTACAAAATATTGCTCAGGCCTCGAAATTGGGATGTTTGGGATATTTTGAAAACTGCAGGGGACTTTGGGACAAATATGACCAAACGCCGCTTTCGGTTCTTGACATATGTTGGGTATAAAAAGTCGTAATTTCAAACTGCGAATACGTGCAGAGGGCCAGAATATTGCTCCAAAATATGGCTCAGGCCTCGAAATTGGGTTGTTTGGGATATTTTGAAAACTGGAGGGAGGTTTGGGACAAATGTGACCAAACGCCGCTTTCAGTACTTGGCATATGTTGGGTATAAAAATTCGTAATTTCAAACTGCGAATACGTGCAGAGAGCCAGAATTTGGCTCCAAAATATGGCTCAAGGCTCGAAATTGGGATATTTGGGATATTTTGAAAACTGCAGGGGAGTTTGTTAAAAATGTGACTCACTGCTACGTCCATTACTTGGCATATGTTGGGTTTAAAAAGTCGTAATATCAAACTGCGAATACGTGCAGAGAGCCAAAATTTGGCTCCAAAATATGGCTCAAGGCTCGAAATTGGGATATTTGGGATATTTCGAAAATTGCAGGGGAGTTTGTGCAAAATGTGACTCACTGCCGCTTTCAGGACTTGGCATATGTTGGGTATAAAAAGTCGTTATTTCAAACTGCAAATACGTGCAGAGAGCCAGAATTTGGCTCCAAAATATGGCTCAGGCCTCGAAATTGGGATATTTGGGATATTTCGAAAACTGCAGGGGAGTTTGTGCAAAATGTAATTCATTGCCGCTTTCAGTACTTGGCATATGTTGGGTATAATAAGATGTAATTTCAAACTGCGAATACGTGCAGAGAGCCAGAATTTGGCTCCAAAATATGGCTCAGTCCTCGATATTGGGATATTTGGGATATTTTGAAACCTGCAGGGGGGATTGGGACAAATGTGACCAAACGCCACTTTCAGTACTTCGCATATGTTGGGTATAAAAAAGTTGTAATATCAAACTGCGAATACGTGCAGAGAGCCTGAATTTGGCTCCAAAATATGGCTCAGGCGTCGAAATTGGGATGTTTGGGATATTTTGAAAACTGCAGGGGAGTTTGTGCAAAATGTGACTCACTGCCGCTTTCAGTACTTAGCATACGTTGGGTATAAAAAGTCGTAATATCAAACTGCGAATACGTGCATAGAGCCAGAATTTTGCTCCAAAATATGGCTCAGGCCTCGAAATTGGAATGTTTGGGATATTTTGAAAACTGGAGGGAGGTTTGGGACAAATGTGACCAAACGCAGCTTTCAGGACTTGGCATATGTTGGGTATAAAAAGTCGTAATTTTAAACTGCGAATACGTGCAGAGATCCAGAATTTGGCTCCAAAGTATGGCTCAGGCCTCGATATTGGGATTTTTGGGATATTTTGAAAACTGCAGAGGGGATTGGGACAAATGTGACCAAACGCCGCTTCCAGCACTTGGCATATGTTGGGTATAAAAAAGTCGCAATTTCAAACTGCGAATACGTGCAGAGAGCCTGAATTTGGCTCCAAAATATGGCTCAGGCCTCAAAATTGGGATATTTGGGATATTTTGAAAACTGGAGGGGAGTTTGTGCAAAATGTGACTCACTGCCACTTTCAGTACTTGGCATATGTTGGGTATAAAATTCGTAATATCAAACTGCGAATACTTGCAGAGAGCCAGAATTTGGCTCCAAAATATGGCTCAGGCTTCGATATAGGGATGTTTGGAATATTTTGAAAACTGCAGGAAGGTTTTGGACAAATGTGACCAAACGCCGCTTTCAGTACTTCGCATATGTTGGGCATAAAAAAATCGTAATTTCAAAATGCGAATATGTGCAGAGAGCCAGAATTTGGCTCCAAAATATAGCTCAGGCCTCGAAATTGGGATGTTTGGGATATTTTGAAAACTGCAGGGGAGTTTGTTCAAAATGTGACTCACTGCTGCGTCCAGTACTTGGCATATGTTTTGTTTAAAAAGTCGTAATATCAAACTGCGAATACGTGCAGAGAGCCAAAATTTGGCTCCAAAATATGGCTCAGGCCTCGTAATTAGGATATTTGGGTTATTTTGAAAACTGCAGGAAGGTTTTGGACAAATGTGACCAAACGCCGCTTTCAGTACTTCGCATATGTTGGGTATAAAAAGTCGTTATTTCAAACTGCAAATACGTGCAGAGAGCCAGAATTTGGCTCCAAAATATGGCTCAGGCCTCGAAATTGGGATATTTGGGATATTTCGAAAACTGCAGGGGAGTTTGAGCAAAATGTAATTCATTGCCGCTTTCAGTACTTGGCATATGTTGGGTATAATAAGATGTAATTTCAAACTGCGAATACGTGCAGAGAGCCTGAATTTGGCTCCAAAATATGGCTCAGGCGTCGAAATTGGGATGTTTGGGATATTTTGAAAACTGCAGGGGAGTTTGTGCAAAATGTGACTCTCTGCCGCTTTCAGTACTTAGCATACGTTGGGTATAAAAAGTCGTAATATCAAACTGCGAATACGTGCATAGAGCCAGAATTTGGCTCCAAAATATAGCTCAGGCCTCGAAATTGGAATGTTTGGGATATTTTGAAAACTGGAGGGAGGTTTGGGACAAATGTGACCAAACGCAGCTTTCAGGACTTGGCATATGTTAGGTATAAAAAGTCGTAATTTTAAACTGCGAATACGTGCAGAGATCCAGAATTTGGCTCCAAAATATGGCTCAGGCCTCGATATTAGGATGTTTGGGATATTTTGAAAACTGCAGAGGGGATTGGGACAAATGTGACCAAACGCCGCTTCCAGCACTTGGCATATGTTGGGTATAAAAAAGTCGCAATTTCAAACTGCGAATACGTGCAGAGAGCCAGAATTTAGCTCCAAAATATGGCTCAAGGCTCGAAATTGGGATATTTGGGATATTTCGAAAATTGCAGGGGAGTTTGTGCAAAATGTGACTCGCTGCCGCTTTCAGGACTTCGTATATGTTGGGTATAAAAATTCGTAATATCAAACTGCGAATACGTACAGAGAGCCAGAATTTAGCTCCAAAATATGGCTCAGGCCTCGATATTGGGATGTTTGGGATATTTAGAAAACTGCAGGAAGATTTGGGACAAATGTGACCAAACGCCGCTTTCAGTACTTGGCATATGTTGGGTATAAAAATCGTTATTTTAAACTGCGAATACGTGCAGAGAGCCAGAATTGGGCTCCAAAATATGGCTCAGGCCTCGAAATTGGGATATTTGGGATATCTCGAAAACTGCAGGGGAGTTTGTGCAAAATGTAACTCATTGCCGCTTTCAGTACTTGGCATATGTTGGGTATAATAAGTTGTAATTTCAAACTGCGAATACGTGCAGAGAGCCAAAATTTGGCTCCAAAATATGGCTCAGGCCTCGAAATTGGGATGTTTGGGATATTTTGAAAACTGCAGGGGAGTTTGTTAAAAATGTGACTCACTGCTGCGTCCAGTACTTGGCATATGTTGGGTTTAAAAAGTCGTAATATCAAACTGCGAATACGTGCAGAGAGCCAAAATTTGGCTCCAAAATATGGCTCAGGCCTCGTAATTAGGATATTTGGGTTATTTTGAAAACTGCAGGGAGGTTTGGGATAAATGTGACCAAACGTCGCTTTCAGTACTTGGCATATGTTGAGTATAAAAAGTTCGCAATTTCAAACTGTGAATACGTGCAGAGAGCCAGAATTTGGCTACAAAATATTGCACAGGCCTCGAAATTTGGATGTTTGGGATATTTTGAAAACTGCAGGGGACTTTGGGACAAATATGACCAAACGCCGCTTTCGGTACTTGACATATGTTGGGTATAATAAGTCGTAATTTCAAACTGCGAATACGTGCAGAGAGCCAGAATTTGGCTCCAAAATATGGCTCAAGGCTCGAAATTGGGATATTTGGGATATTTCGAAAATTGCAGGGGAGTTTGTGCAAAATGTGACTCACTGCCGCTTTCAGGACTTGGCATATGTTGGATATAAAAAGTCGTTATTTCAAACTGCAAATACGTGCAGAGAGCCAGAATTTTGCTCCAAAATATGGCTCAGGCCTCGAAATTGGGATATTTGGGATATTTCGAAAACTGCAGGGGAGTTTGTGCAAAATGTAATTCATTGCCGCTTTCAGTACTTGGCATATGTTGGGTATAATAAGATGTAATTTCAAACTGCGAATATGTGCAGAGAGCCAGAATTTGGCTCCAAAATATGGCTCAGTCCTCGATATTGGGATATTTGGGATATTTTGAAAACTGCAGGGGGGATTGGGACAAATGTGACCAAACGCCACTTTCAGTACTTCGCATATGTTGGGTATAAAAAAGTTGTAATATCAAACTGCGAATACGTGCAGAGAGCCTGAATTTGGCTCCAAAATATGGCTCAGGCGTCGAAATTGTGATGTTTGGGATGTTTTGAAAATTGCAGGGGAGTTTGTGCAAAATGTGACTCACTGCCGCTTTCAGTACTCTGCATATGTTGGGTATAAAATTCGTATTATCAAACTGCGAAAACGTGCAGAGAGCCAGAATTTGGCTAAAAAATATGGCTCAGGCCTCGATATTGGGATGTTTGGGATATTTTGAAAACTGCAGGAAGGTTTGGGACAAATGTGACTCACTGCCGCTTTCTGTACTTCGCATATGTTGGGTATAAAAAGTCGTAATATCAAACTGCGAATACGTGCAGAGAGCCTGAATTTGGCTCCAAAATATGGCTCAGGCCTCGAAATTGGGATATATGGAATATTTTGAAAACTGCAAGGAGGTTTGGGACAAATGTGACTAAACGCCGCTTTCAGTACTTCGCATATGTTGGGTATAAAAAGTCGATATTTCAAACTGCGAATACGTGCAGAGAGCCAGAATTTGGCTCCAAAATATGACTCAGGACACGAAATTGGGATATTTGGGATATTTCAAAAACTGCAGGGGAGTTTGTGCAAAATGTAACTCATTGTCGCTTCCAGTACTTGGTATATGTTGAGTATAATAAGTTGTAATTTAAAACTGCGAATACGTGCAGAGAGCCAGAATTTGGCTCCAAAATATGGCTCAGGCCTCGAAATTGGAATGTTTGGGATATTTTGAAAACTGGAGAGAGGTTTGGGACAAATGTGACCAAACGCCGCTTTCAGGACTTGGCATATGTTGGGTATAAAAAGTCGTAACTTCAAACTGCGAATACGTGCAGAGATCCAGAATTTGGCTCCAAAATATGGCTCAGGCCTCGATATTAGGATGTTTGGGATATTTTGAAAACTGCAGAGTGGATTGGGACAAATGTGACCAAACGCCGCTTCCAGCACTTGGCATATGTTGGGTATAAAAAAGTCGCAATTTCAAACTGCGAATACGTGCAGAGAGCCTTAATTTGGCTCCAAAATATGGCTCAGGCCTCGAAATTGGGATGTTTGGGATATTTTGAAAACTGCAGGGGAGTTTGTTAAAAATGTGACTCACTGCTGCGTCCATTACTTGGCATATGTTGGGTTTAAAAAGTCGTAATATCAAACTGCGAATACGTGCAGAGAGCCAAAATTTGGCTCCAAAATATGGCTCAAGGCTCGAAATTGGGATATTTGGGATATTTCGAAAATTGCAGGGGAGTTTGTGCAAAATGTGACTCACTGCCGCTTTCAGGACTTGGCATATGTTGGGTATAAAAATTCGTTATTTCAAACTGCAAATACGTGCAGAGAGCCAGAATTAGGCTCCAAAATATGGCTCAGGCCTCGAAATTGGGATATTTGGGATATTTCGAAAACTGCAGGGGAGTTTGTGCAAAATGTAATTCATTGCCGCTTTCAGTACTTGGCATATGTTGGGTATAATAAGATGTAATTTCAAACTGCGAATACGTGCAGAGAGCCAGAATTTGGTTCCAAAATATGGCTCAGTCCTCGATATTGGGATATTTGGGATATTTTGAAAACTGCAGGGGGGATTGGGACAAATGTGACCAAACGCCACTTTCAGTACTTCGCATATGTTGGGTATAAAAAAGTTGTAATATCAAACTGCGAATACGTGCAGAGAGCCTGAATTTGGCTCCAAAATATGGCTCAGGCGTCGAAATTGGGATGTTTGGGATATTTTGAAAACTGCAGGGGAGTTTGTGCAAAATGTGACTCACTGCCGCTTTCAGTACTTAGCATACGTTGGGTATAAAAAGTCGTAATATCAAACTGCGAATACGTGCATAGAGCCAGAATTTGGCTCCAAAATATGGCTCAGGCCTCGAAATTGGAATGTTTGGGATATTTTGAAAACTGGAGGGAGGTTTGGGACAAATGTGACCAAACGCAGCTTTCAGGACTTGGCATATGTTGGGTATAAAAAGTCGTAATTTTAAACTGCGAATACGTGCAGAGATCCAGAATTTGGCTCCAAAGTATGGCTCAGGCCTCGATATTAGGATGTTTGGGATATTTTGAAAACTGCAGAGGGGATTGGGACAAATGTGACCAAACGCCGCTTCCAGCACTTGGCATATGTTGGGTATAAAAAAGTCGCAATTTCAAACTGCGAATACGTGCAGAGAGCCTGAATTTGGCTCCAAAATATGTCTCAGGCCTAGAAATTGGGAAATTTGGGATATTTCGAAAACTGCAGGGAGTTTGTGCAAAATGTGACTCACTGCCGCTTTCAGGACTTGGCATATGTTGGGTATAAAAAGTTGTAATATTAAACTGCGAATACGTGAATAGAGCCAGAGTTTGGCTCCAAAATATGGCTCAGGTCTCGAAATTAGGATGTTTGGGATATTTTAAAAACTGGAGGGAGGTTTGGGACAAATGTGACCAAACGCTGCTTTCAGCACTTGGCATATATTGGGTATAAAAAAGTCGCAATTTCAAACTGCGAAAACGTGCAGAGAGCCTGAATTTGGCTCCAAAATATGGCTCAGGCCTCAAAATTGGGATATTTGGGATATTTTGAAAACTGGAGGGGAGTTTGTGCAAAATGTGACTCACTGCCACTTTCAGTACTTGGCATATGTTGGGTATAAAATTCGTAATATCAAACTGCGAATACTTGCAGAGAGCCAGAATTTGGCTCCAAAATATGGCTCAGGTCTCGATATAGGGATGTTTGGAATATTTTGAAAACTGCAGGAAGGTTTTGGACAAATGTGACCAAACGCCGCTTTCAGTACTTCGCATATGTTGGGTATAAAAAATTCATAATTTCAAACTGCGAATATGTGCAGAGAGCCAGAATTTGGCTCCAAAATATAGCTCAGGCCTCGAAATTGGGATGTTTGGGATATTTTGAAAACTGCAGGGGAGTTTGTTCAAAATGTGACTCACTGCTGCGTCCAGTACTTGGCATATGTTGGGTTTAAAAAGTCGTAATATCAAACTGCTAATACGTGCAGAGAGCCAAAATTTGGCTCCAAAATATGGCTCAGGCCTCGTAATTAGGATATTTGGGTTATTTTGAAAACTGCAGGAAGGTTTTGGACAAATGTGACCAAACGCCGCTTTCTTTACTTCGCATATGTTGGGTATAAAAAGTCGTTATTTCAAACTGCAAATACGTGCAGATATCCAGAATTTGGCTCCAAAATATGGCTCAGGCCTCGAAATTGGGATGTTTGGAATATTTTGAAAACTGAAGGGGAGTTTGTTAAATATGTGACTCACTGCTGCGTCCAGTACTTGGCATATGTTGGGTTTAAGAAGTCGTAATATCAAACTGCGAATACGTGCAGAGAGCCAAAATTTGGCTCCAAAATATGGCTCAGGCCTCGTAATTAGGATATTTGGGTTATTTTGAAAACTGCAGGAAGGTTTTGGACAAATGTGACCAAACGCCGCTTTCAGTATTTCGCATATGTTGGGTATAAAAATTCGCAATTTCAAACTGCGAATACGTGCAGAGAGCCAGAATTTGGCTACAAAATATTGCTCAGGCCTCGAAATTGGGTTGTTTGGGATATTTTGAAAACTGGAGGGAGGTTTGGGACAAATGTGACCAAACGCCGCTTTCAGTACTTGGCATATGTTGGGTATAAAAAGTCGTAATTTCAAACTGCGAAAACGTGCAGAGAGCCAGAATTTGGCTCCAAAATATGGCTCAAGGCTCGAAATTGGGATATTTGGGATATTTCGAAAATTGCAGGGGAGTTTGTGCAAAATGTGACTCACTGCCGCTTTCAGGACTTGGCATATGTTGGGTATAAAAAGTCGTTATTTCAAACTGCGAATACGTGCAGAGAGCCAGAATTTGGCTCCAAAATATGGCTCAGTCCTCGATATTGGGATATTTGGGATATTTTGAAAACTGCAGGGGGGATTGGGACAAATGTGACCAAACGCCACTTTCAGTACTTCGCATATGTTGGGTATAAAAAAGTCGTAATATCAAACTGCGAATACGTGCAGAGAGCCAGAATTTGGCTCCAAAATATGGCTCAGGCGTCGAAATTGGGATGTTTGGGATATTTTGAAAACTGCAGGGGAGTTTGTGCAAAATGTGACTCACTGCCGCTTTCAGTACTTAGCATATGTTGGGTATAAAAAGTCGTAATATCATACTGCGAATACGTGCATAGAGCCAGAATTTGGCTCCAAAATATGGCTCAGGCCTCGAAATTGGAATGTTTGGGATATTTTGAAAACTGGAGAGAGGTTTGGGACAAATGTGACCAAACGCCGCTTTCAGGACTTGGCATATGTTGGGTATAAAAAGTCGTAACTTCAAACTGCGAATACGTGCAGAGATCCAGAATTTGGCTCCAAAATATGGCTCAGGCCTCGATATTAGGATGTTTGGGATATTTTGAAAACTGCAGAGTGGATTGGGACAAATGTGACCAAACGCCGCTTCCAGCACTTGGCATATGTTGGGTATAAAAAAGTCGCAATTTCAAACTGCGAATACGTGCAGAGAGCCTTAATTTGGCTCCAAAATATGGCTCAGGCCTCGAAATTGGGATGTTTGGGATATTTTGAAAACTGCAGGGGAGTTTGTTAAAAATGTGACTCACTGCTGCGTCCATTACTTGGCATATGTTGGGTTTAAAAAGTCGTAATATCAAACTGCGAATACGTGCAGAGAGCCAAAATTTGGCTCCAAAATATGGCTCAGGCCTCGTAATTAGGATATTTGGGTTATTTGGAAACTGCAGGGAGGTTTGGGACAAATGTGACCAAACGTCGCTTTCAGTACTTGGCATATGTTGGGTATAAAAAATTCTCAATTTCAAACTGCGAATACGTGCAGAGAGCCAGAATTTGGCTACAAAATATTGCTCAGGCCTCGAAATTGGGATGTTTGGGATATTTTGAAAACTGCAGGGGACTTTGGGACAAATATGACCAAACGCCGCTTTCGGTTCTTGACATATGTTGGGTATAAAAAGTCGTAATTTCAAACTGCGAATACGTGCAGAGGGCCAGAATATTGCTCCAAAATATGGCTCAGGCCTCGAAATTGGGTTGTTTGGGATATTTTGAAAACTGGAGGGAGGTTTGGGACAAATGTGACCAAACGCCGCTTTCAGTACTTGGCATATGTTGGGTATAAAAATTCGTAATTTCAAACTGCGAATACGTGCAGAGAGCCAGAATTTGGCTCCAAAATATGGCTCAAGGCTCGAAATTGGGATATTTGGGATATTTTGAAAACTGCAGGGGAGTTTGTTAAAAATGTGACTCACTGCTACGTCCATTACTTGGCATATGTTGGGTTTAAAAAGTCGTAATATCAAACTGCGAATACGTGCAGAGAGCCAAAATTTGGCTCCAAAATATGGCTCAAGGCTCGAAATTGGGATATTTGGGATATTTCGAAAATTGCAGGGGAGTTTGTGCAAAATGTGACTCACTGCCGCTTTCAGGACTTGGCATATGTTGGGTATAAAAAGTCGTTATTTCAAACTGCAAATACGTGCAGAGAGCCAGAATTTGGCTCCAAAATATGGCTCAGGCCTCGAAATTGGGATATTTGGGATATTTCGAAAACTGCAGGGGAGTTTGTGCAAAATGTAATTCATTGCCGCTTTCAGTACTTGGCATATGTTGGGTATAATAAGATGTAATTTCAAACTGCGAATACGTGCAGAGAGCCAGAATTTGGCTCCAAAATATGGCTCAGTCCTCGATATTGGGATATTTGGGATATTTTGAAACCTGCAGGGGGGATTGGGACAAATGTGACCAAACGCCACTTTCAGTACTTCGCATATGTTGGGTATAAAAAAGTTGTAATATCAAACTGCGAATACGTGCAGAGAGCCTGAATTTGGCTCCAAAATATGGCTCAGGCGTCGAAATTGGGATGTTTGGGATATTTTGAAAACTGCAGGGGAGTTTGTGCAAAATGTGACTCACTGCCGCTTTCAGTACTTAGCATACGTTGGGTATAAAAAGTCGTAATATCAAACTGCGAATACGTGCATAGAGCCAGAATTTTGCTCCAAAATATGGCTCAGGCCTCGAAATTGGAATGTTTGGGATATTTTGAAAACTGGAGGGAGGTTTGGGACAAATGTGACCAAACGCAGCTTTCAGGACTTGGCATATGTTGGGTATAAAAAGTCGTAATTTTAAACTGCGAATACGTGCAGAGATCCAGAATTTGGCTCCAAAGTATGGCTCAGGCCTCGATATTGGGATTTTTGGGATATTTTGAAAACTGCAGAGGGGATTGGGACAAATGTGACCAAACGCCGCTTCCAGCACTTGGCATATGTTGGGTATAAAAAAGTCGCAATTTCAAACTGCGAATACGTGCAGAGAGCCTGAATTTGGCTCCAAAATATGGCTCAGGCCTCAAAATTGGGATATTTGGGATATTTTGAAAACTGGAGGGGAGTTTGTGCAAAATGTGACTCACTGCCACTTTCAGTACTTGGCATATGTTGGGTATAAAATTCGTAATATCAAACTGCGAATACTTGCAGAGAGCCAGAATTTGGCTCCAAAATATGGCTCAGGCCTCGAAATTGGGATGTTTGGGATATTTTGAAAACTGCAGGAAGGTTTTGGACAAATGTGACCAAACGCCGCTTTCAGTACTTCGCATATGTTGGGCATAAAAAAATCGTAATTTCAAAATGCGAATATGTGCAGAGAGCCAGAATTTGGCTCCAAAATATAGCTCAGGCCTCGAAATTGGGATGTTTGGGATATTTTGAAAACTGCAGGGGAGTTTGTTCAAAATGTGACTCACTGCTGCGTCCAGTACTTGGCATATGTTTTGTTTAAAAAGTCGTAATATCAAACTGCGAATACGTGCAGAGAGCCAAAATTTGGCTCCAAAATATGGCTCAGGCCTCGTAATTAGGATATTTGGGTTATTTTGAAAACTGCAGGAAGGTTTTGGACAAATGTGACCAAACGCCGCTTTCAGTACTTCGCATATGTTGGGTATAAAAAGTCGTTATTTCAAACTGCAAATACGTGCAGAGAGCCAGAATTTGGCTCCAAAATATGGCTCAGGCCTCGAAATTGGGATATTTGGGATATTTCGAAAACTGCAGGGGAGTTTGTGCAAAATGTGACTCTCTGCCGCTTTCAGTACTTGGCATATGTTGGGTATAATAAGATGTAATTTCAAACTGCGAATACGTGCAGAGAGCCTGAATTTGGCTCCAAAATATGGCTCAGGCGTCGAAATTGGGATGTTTGGGATATTTTGAAAACTGCAGGGGAGTTTGTGCAAAATGTGACTCTCTGCCGCTTTCAGTACTTAGCATACGTTGGGTATAAAAAGTCGTAATATCAAACTGCGAATACGTGCATAGAGCCAGAATTTGGCTCCAAAATATAGCTCAGGCCTCGAAATTGGAATGTTTGGGATATTTTGAAAACTGGAGGGAGGTTTGGGACAAATGTGACCAAACGCAGCTTTCAGGACTTGGCATATGTTAGGTATAAAAAGTCGTAATTTTAAACTGCGAATACGTGCAGAGATCCAGAATTTGGCTCCAAAATATGGCTCAGGCCTCGATATTAGGATGTTTGGGATATTTTGAAAACTGCAGAGGGGATTGGGACAAATGTGACCAAACGCCGCTTCCAGCACTTGGCATATGTTGGGTATAAAAAAGTCGCAATTTCAAACTGCGAATACGTGCAGAGAGCCTGAATTTGGCTCCAAAATATGTCTCAGGCTTAGAAATTGGGAAATTTGGGATATTTCGAAAACTGCAGGGAGTTTGTGCAAAATGTGATTCACTGCCGCTTTCAGGACTTGGCATATGTTGGGTATAAATAGTTGTAATATCAAACTGCGAATACGTGCATAGAGCCAGAGTTTGGCTCCAAAATATGGCTCAGGTCTCGAAATTAGGATGTTTGGGATATTTTAAAAACTGGAGGGAGGTTTGGGACAAATGTGACCAAACGCCGCTTTCAGCACTTGGCATAAATTGGGTATAAAAAAGTCGCAATTTCAAACTGCGAAAACGTGCAGAGAGCCTGAATTTGGCTCCAAAATATGGCTCAAGCCTCAAAATTGGGATATTTGGGATATTTTGAAAACTGGAGGGGAGTTTGTGCAAAATGTGACTCACTGCCACTTTCAGTACTTGGCATATGGTGGGTATAAAATTCGTAATATCAAACTGCGAATACTTGCAGAGAGCCAGAATTTGGCTCCAAAATATGGCTCAGGCCTCGATATAGGGATGTTTGGAATATTTTGAAAACTGCAGGAAGGTTTTGGACAAATGTGACCAAACGCCGCTTTCAGTACTTCGCATATGTTGGGTATAAAAAATTCGTAATTTCAAACTGCGAATATGTGCAGAGAGCCAGAATTTGGCTCCAAAATATAGCTCAGGCCTCGAAATTGGGATGTTTGGGATATTTTGAAAACTGCAGGGGAGTTTGTTCAAAATGTTACTCACTGCTGCGTCCAGTACTTGGCATATGTTGGGTTTAAAAATTCGTAATATCAAACTGCGAATACGTGCAGAGAGCCAAAATTTGGCTCCAAAATATGGCTCAGGCCTCGTAATTAGGATATTTGGGTTATTTTGAAAACTGCAGGGAGGTTTGGGACAAATGTGACCAAACGCCGCTTTCAGTACTTGGCATATGTTGGGTATAAAAAGTCGTAATTTCAAACTGCGAATACGTGCAGAGAGCCAGAATTTGGCTCCAAAATATTGCTCAGGCCTCGAAATTGTGATGTTTGGGATATTTTGAAAACTGCAGGGGATTTTCGGACAAATATGACCAAACGCCGCTTTCGGTACTTGACGTATGTTGGGTATAAAAAGTCGTAATTTCAAACTGCGAATACGTGCAGAGAGCCTGAATTTGGCTCCAAAATATGGCTCAGGCCTCGAAATTAGGATATATGGAATATTTTGAAAACTGCAAAGAGGTTTGGGACAAATGTGACCAAACGCCGCTTTCAGTACTTGGCATATGTTGGGTATAAAAAGTCGTAATATCAAACTGCGAATACGTGCATAGAGCCAGAATTTGGTTCCAAAATATGGCTCAGGCCTCGAAATTGGAATGTTTGGGATATTTTGAAAACTGGAGGGAGGTTTGGGACAAATGTGACCAAACGCAGCTTTCAGGACTTGGAATATGTTGGGTATAAAAAGTCGTAATTTTAAACTGCGAATACGTGCAGAGATCCAGAATTTGGCTCCAAAGTATGGCTCAGGCCTCGATATTAGGATGTTTGGGATATTTTGAAAACTGCAGAGGGGATTGGGACAAATGTGACCAAACGCCGCTTCCAGCACTTGGCATATGTTGGGTATAAAAAAGTCGCAATTTCAAACTGCGAATACGTGCAGAGAGCCTGAATTTGGCTCCAAAATATGTCTCAGGCCTAGAAATTGGGAAATTTGGGATATTTCGAAAACTGCAGGGAGTTTGTGCAAAATGTGACTCTCTGCCGCTTTCAGGACTTGGCATATGTTGGGTATAAAAAGTTGTAATATCAAACTGCGAATACGTGCATAGAGCCAGAGTTTGGCTCCAAAATATGGCTCAGGTCTCGAAATTAGGAAATTTGGGATATTTCGAAAACTGCAGGGAGTTTGTGCAAAATGTGACTCTCTGCCGCTTTCAGGACTTGGCATATGTTGGGTATAAAATTTGTAAAATCAAACTGCGAATACGTGCAGAGAGCCAGAATTTGGCTCCAAAATATGGCTCAGGCCTCGAAATTGGGATATTTGGGATATTTTGAAAACTGGAGGGGAGTTTGTGCAAAATGTGACTCACTGACGCTTTCAGTACTTGGCAAATGTTGGGTATAAAACTGGTAATATCAAATTGCGAATACGTGCAGAGAGCCAGAATTTGGCTCCAATATATGGCTCAGGCTTCGATATTGTGATGTTTTGGATATTTTGAAAACTGCAGGAAGGTTTGGGACAAATGTGACCAAACGCCGCTTACAGTACTTGGCATATGATGGGTATAAAAAGTCGTAATATCAAACTGCGAATACGTGCAGAGAGCCTGAATTTGGCTTCAAAATATGGCCCAGGCCTCGAAATTGGGATGTTTGGGATATTTTGAAAACTGCAGGGGAGTTTGTGCAAAATGTGACTAACTGCCGCTTTCAGGACTTGGCATATGTTGGGTATAAAATGTCGTAATTTAAAACTGCAAATGCGTGCAGAGAGCCAAAATTTGGCTCCAAAATATTGCTCAGGCCTCGAAATTGGGATGTTTGGGATATTTTGAAAACTACAGGGGAGTTTGTGCAAAATGTGACTCACTGCCGCTTTCAGTACTTGGCATATGTTGGGTATAAAAAGTCGTAATATCAAACTGCGAATACGTGCAGAGAGCCAGAATTTGGCTCCAAAATATGACTCAAGTCTCGAAATTGGGATGTTTGGGATATTTTGAAAACTGGAGGGAGGTTTGGGACAAATGTGACCAAACGCCGCTTTCCACACTTGGCATATATTGGGTATAAAAAAGTCGCAATTTCAAACTGCGAATACGTGCAGAGAGCCTGAATTTGGCTCCAAAATATGGCTCAGGCCTCGAAATTGGGATATTTGGGATATTTTGAAAACTGGAGGGGAGTTTGTGCAAATTGTGACTCACTGCCGCTTTCAGTACTTGGCATATGTCGGGTATAAAACTGGTAATATCAAATTGCGAATACGTGCAGAGAGCCAGAATTTGGCCCCAATATATGGCTCAGGCTTTGATATTGGGATGTTTTGGTTATTTTGAAAACTGCAGGAAGGTTTGGGACAAATGTGACCAAACGTCGCTTTCAGTGCTTGGCATATGTTGGGTATAAAAAGTCGTAATATCAAACTGGGAAAACATGTAGAGAGCCAGAATTTGGCTCCAAAATATGGTTCAGGCCTCGAAATTGGGATGTTTGGGATATTTTGAAAACTGGAGGGAGGTTTGGGACATATGTGACCAAACGCCGCTTTCAACACTTGGCATATATTGGGTATAAAAAAGTTTGCAATTTCAAACTGCGAATACGTGCAGAGAGCCTGAATTTGGCTCCAAAACTAGCCTCAGGCCTCGAAATTGGGATATTTGGGATATTTTGAAAACTGGAGGGGAGTTTGTGAAAAATGTGACTCACTGCCGCTTTCTGTACTTGGCATTTGTTGGGTATAAAATTTGTAATATCAAATTGCGAATACGTGCAGAGAGCCAGAATTTGGCTCCAAAATATGGCTCAGGCCTCGAAATTGGGATATTTGGGATATTTTGAAAACTGGAGGGGAGTTTGTGCAAAATGTGACTCACTGACGCTTTCAGTACTTGGCAAATGTTGGGTATAAAACTGGTAATATCAAATTGCGAATACGTGCAGAGAGCCAGAATTTGGCTCCAATATATGGCTCAGGCTTCGATATTGTGATGTTTTGGATATTTTGAAAACTGCAGGAAGGTTTGGGACAAATGTGACCAAAGGCCGCTTACAGTACTTGGCATATGATGGGTATAAAAAGTCGTAATATCAAACTGCGAATACGTGCAGAGAGCCTGAATTTGGCTTCAAAATATGGCACAGGCCTCGAAATTGTGGTGTTTGGGATATTTTGAAAACTGCAGGGGAGTTTGTGCAAAATGTGACTCATTGCCGCTTTCAGTAATTGGCATATGTTGGGTATAAAAAGTCGTAATTTAAAACAGCGAATACGTGCAGAGAGCCAAAATTTGGCTTCAAAATATTGCTCAGGCCTCGAAATTGGGATGTTTGGGATATTTTGAAAACTGGAGGGAGGTTTGGGACAAATGTAACCAAACGCCACTTTCAGTTATTGGCATATGTTGGGTATAAAAAGTCGTAATTTCAATCTGCGAATACGTACAGAGAGCCTGAATTTGGCTCCAAAATATGGCTCAGGCCTCGAAATTGGGATATTTGGGATATTTTGAAAACTGGAGGGGAGTTTGTGCAAAATGTGACTCATTGCCGCTTTCAGTACTTGGCATATGTTGGTTATAAATTTCGTAATATCAAATAGCGAATACGTGCAGAGAGCCGGAATTTGGCTCCAAAATATGGCTCAGGCCTCGATATTGGAATATTTGGGATATTTTGAAAACTGTAGGAAGGTTTGGGACAAATGTGACCAAACGTCGCTTTCAGTACTTCGCATATGTTGGGTATAAAAAAGTCGTAATTTCAAACTGCGAATACGTGCAGAGAGCCAGAATTTGGGTCCAAAATATGGCTCAGGCCTCGAAATTGGGATGTTTGGGATATTTTGAAAACTGCAGGGGAGTTTGTGCAAAATGTGCCTTACTGCTGCGTCCAGTACTTGGCATATGTTGGGTATAAAAAGTCGTAATTTAAAACTGCGATACGTGCGGAGAGCCAAAATTTGGCTCCAAAATATTGCTCAGGCCTCGAAATTGGGATGTTTGGGATATTTTGAAAACTACAGGGGAGTTTGTGCAAAAGGTGACTCACTGCCGCGTTCAGTACTTGGCAAATGATGGGTATAAAAATTCGTAATATCAAACTGTGAATACGTGCAGAGAACCAGAATTTGGCTCCAAAATATGGCTCAGGCCTCGAAATTGGGATGTTTGGGATATTTTGAAAACTACAGGGGAGTTTGTGCAAAAGGTGACTCACTGCCGCGTTCAGTACTTGGCATATGTTGGGTATAAAAAATTCGCAATTTCAAACTGCGAATACGTGCAGAGAGCCAGAATTTGGCTCCAAAACATGGCTCAGGCCTCGAAATTGGGATATTTGGTATATTTTGAAAACTGAAGGGGAGTTTGTGCAAAATGTAACTCACTGCCGCTTTCACTACTTGGCATATGTTGGGTATAAAATTCGTAATATCATACTGCGAATACGTGCATAGAGCCAGAATTTGGCTCCAAAATATGGCTCAGGCCTCGATATTGGGGTGTTTGGGATATTTTGAAAACTGCAGGAAGGTTTGGGACAAATGTGACCAAACGCCGCTTTCAGTATGTGGCATATGTTGGGTATAAAAAGTTGGATCTTCAAACTGCGAATACGTACAGAGAGCCTGAATTTGGCTCCAAAATATGGCTCAGGCCTCGAAATTGGGATGTTTGGGATATTTTGAAAATTGCAGAGGAGTTTGTGCAAAATGTGACTCACTGCCGCGTCCAGTACTTGGCGTATGATGGGTAAAAAAAAATCGTAATTTAAAACTGCGAATACGTGCAGAGAGCCAGAATTTGGCTCCAAAATATGGCTCAGGCCTCGAAATTGAGATGTATGGGATATTTTGAAAACTGGAGGGAGGTTTGGGACAAATGTGACCAAACGCCGCTTTCAGCACTTGGCATATATTGGGTATAAAAAAATCGCAATTTCAAACTGCGAATACGTGCAGAGAGCCAGAATTTGGCTCAAAAACATGGCTCAAGCCTCGAAATTGGGATATTTGGGATATTTTGAAAACTGGAGGGGAGATTGTGCAAAATGTAACTCACTGCCGCTTTCAGTACTTGGAATATATTGGGTTTAAAATTCGTAATATCAAACTGCGAATACGTGCAGAGAGTCAGAATTTGGCTCCAAAATATGGCTCAGGCCTCGATATTGGGATGTTTGGGATATTTTGAAAACTGCAGGAAGGTTTGGGACAAATGTGACCAAACGCCGCTTTCATTACTTGGCATATGTTGGGTATAAAAAGCTGGATCTTCAAACTGCGAATACGTACAGAGAGCCTGAATTTGGCTCCAAAATATGGCTCAGGCCTCGAAATTGGGATGTTTGGGATATTTTGAAAACTGCAGGGAAGTTTGTGCAAAATGTGACTCATTGCCGCTTTCAGTACTTTGCATATGTTGGGTATAATAAGTTGTAATTTCAAACTGCGAATACGTGCAGAGAGCCAGAATTTGGCTCCAAAATATGGCTCAAGCCTCGATATTGGGATGTTTGGGATATTTTGAAAACTGGAGGGAGGTTTGGGACAAATGTGACCAAACGCCGCTTTCAGTAATTGGCATATGTTGGGTATAAAAATTCGTATTTTCAAACTGCGAATACGTACAGAGAGCCTGAATTTGGCTCCAAAATATAGCTCAGGCCTCGAAATTGGGATATTTGGGATATTTTGAAAACTGGAGGGGAGTTTGTGCAAAACGTGACTCATTGCTGCTTTCAGTACTTA
This sequence comes from Procambarus clarkii, assembly GCF_040958095.1. Taxonomy (NCBI): domain Eukaryota; kingdom Metazoa; phylum Arthropoda; class Malacostraca; order Decapoda; family Cambaridae; genus Procambarus; species Procambarus clarkii. The sequence goes on from NW_027189165.1 coordinate 1,208,411, forward strand.
GCATATGTTGGTTATAAAATTCGTAGTATCAAACAGCGAATACGTGCAGAGAGCCAGAATTTGGGTCCAAAATATGGCTCAGGCCTCGATATAGGGATGTTTGGAATATTTTGAAAACTGCAGGAAGGTTTTGGACAAATGTGACCAAACGCCGCTTTCAGTACTTCGCATATGTTGGGTATAAAAAATTCGTAATTTCAAACTGCGAATATGTGCAGAGAGCCAGAATTTGGCTCCAAAATATAGCTCAGGCCTCGAAATTGGGATGTTTGGGATATTTTGAAAACTGCAGGGGAGTTTGTTCAAAATGTTACTCACTGCTGCGTCCAGTACTTGGCATATGTTGGGTTTAAAAATTCGTAATATCAAACTGCGAATACGTGCAGAGAGCCAAAATTTGGCTCCAAAATATGGCTCAGGCCTCGTAATTAGGATATTTGGGTTATTTTGAAAACTGCAGGGAGGTTTGGGACAAATGTGACCAAACGCCGCTTTCAGTACTTGGCATATGTTGGGTATAAAAAGTCGTAATTTCAAACTGCGAATACGTGCAGAGAGCCAGAATTTGGCTCCAAAATATTGCTCAGGCCTCGAAATTGTGATGTTTGGGATATTTTGAAAACTGCAGGGGATTTTCGGACAAATATGACCAAACGCCGCTTTCGGTACTTGACGTATGTTGGGTATAAAAAGTCGTAATTTCAAACTGCGAATACGTGCAGAGAGCCTGAATTTGGCTCCAAAATATGGCTCAGGCCTCGAAATTAGGATATATGGAATATTTTGAAAACTGCAAAGAGGTTTGGGACAAATGTGACCAAACGCCGCTTTCAGTACTTGGCATATGTTGGGTATAAAAAGTCGTAATATCAAACTGCGAATACGTGCATAGAGCCAGAATTTGGTTCCAAAATATGGCTCAGGCCTCGAAATTGGAATGTTTGGGATATTTTGAAAACTGGAGGGAGGTTTGGGACAAATGTGACCAAACGCAGCTTTCAGGACTTGGAATATGTTGGGTATAAAAAGTCGTAATTTTAAACTGCGAATACGTGCAGAGATCCAGAATTTGGCTCCAAAGTATGGCTCAGGCCTCGATATTAGGATGTTTGGGATATTTTGAAAACTGCAGAGGGGATTGGGACAAATGTGACCAAACGCCGCTTCCAGCACTTGGCATATGTTGGGTATAAAAAAGTCGCAATTTCAAACTGCGAATACGTGCAGAGAGCCTGAATTTGGCTCCAAAATATGTCTCAGGCCTAGAAATTGGGAAATTTGGGATATTTCGAAAACTGCAGGGAGTTTGTGCAAAATGTGACTCTCTGCCGCTTTCAGGACTTGGCATATGTTGGGTATAAAAAGTTGTAATATCAAACTGCGAATACGTGCATAGAGCCAGAGTTTGGCTCCAAAATATGGCTCAGGTCTCGAAATTAGGAAATTTGGGATATTTCGAAAACTGCAGGGAGTTTGTGCAAAATGTGACTCTCTGCCGCTTTCAGGACTTGGCATATGTTGGGTATAAAATTTGTAAAATCAAACTGCGAATACGTGCAGAGAGCCAGAATTTGGCTCCAAAATATGGCTCAGGCCTCGAAATTGGGATATTTGGGATATTTTGAAAACTGGAGGGGAGTTTGTGCAAAATGTGACTCACTGACGCTTTCAGTACTTGGCAAATGTTGGGTATAAAACTGGTAATATCAAATTGCGAATACGTGCAGAGAGCCAGAATTTGGCTCCAATATATGGCTCAGGCTTCGATATTGTGATGTTTTGGATATTTTGAAAACTGCAGGAAGGTTTGGGACAAATGTGACCAAACGCCGCTTACAGTACTTGGCATATGATGGGTATAAAAAGTCGTAATATCAAACTGCGAATACGTGCAGAGAGCCTGAATTTGGCTTCAAAATATGGCCCAGGCCTCGAAATTGGGATGTTTGGGATATTTTGAAAACTGCAGGGGAGTTTGTGCAAAATGTGACTAACTGCCGCTTTCAGGACTTGGCATATGTTGGGTATAAAATGTCGTAATTTAAAACTGCAAATGCGTGCAGAGAGCCAAAATTTGGCTCCAAAATATTGCTCAGGCCTCGAAATTGGGATGTTTGGGATATTTTGAAAACTACAGGGGAGTTTGTGCAAAATGTGACTCACTGCCGCTTTCAGTACTTGGCATATGTTGGGTATAAAAAGTCGTAATATCAAACTGCGAATACGTGCAGAGAGCCAGAATTTGGCTCCAAAATATGACTCAAGTCTCGAAATTGGGATGTTTGGGATATTTTGAAAACTGGAGGGAGGTTTGGGACAAATGTGACCAAACGCCGCTTTCCACACTTGGCATATATTGGGTATAAAAAAGTCGCAATTTCAAACTGCGAATACGTGCAGAGAGCCTGAATTTGGCTCCAAAATATGGCTCAGGCCTCGAAATTGGGATATTTGGGATATTTTGAAAACTGGAGGGGAGTTTGTGCAAATTGTGACTCACTGCCGCTTTCAGTACTTGGCATATGTCGGGTATAAAACTGGTAATATCAAATTGCGAATACGTGCAGAGAGCCAGAATTTGGCCCCAATATATGGCTCAGGCTTTGATATTGGGATGTTTTGGTTATTTTGAAAACTGCAGGAAGGTTTGGGACAAATGTGACCAAACGTCGCTTTCAGTGCTTGGCATATGTTGGGTATAAAAAGTCGTAATATCAAACTGGGAAAACATGTAGAGAGCCAGAATTTGGCTCCAAAATATGGTTCAGGCCTCGAAATTGGGATGTTTGGGATATTTTGAAAACTGGAGGGAGGTTTGGGACATATGTGACCAAACGCCGCTTTCAACACTTGGCATATATTGGGTATAAAAAAGTTTGCAATTTCAAACTGCGAATACGTGCAGAGAGCCTGAATTTGGCTCCAAAACTAGCCTCAGGCCTCGAAATTGGGATATTTGGGATATTTTGAAAACTGGAGGGGAGTTTGTGAAAAATGTGACTCACTGCCGCTTTCTGTACTTGGCATTTGTTGGGTATAAAATTTGTAATATCAAATTGCGAATACGTGCAGAGAGCCAGAATTTGGCTCCAAAATATGGCTCAGGCCTCGAAATTGGGATATTTGGGATATTTTGAAAACTGGAGGGGAGTTTGTGCAAAATGTGACTCACTGACGCTTTCAGTACTTGGCAAATGTTGGGTATAAAACTGGTAATATCAAATTGCGAATACGTGCAGAGAGCCAGAATTTGGCTCCAATATATGGCTCAGGCTTCGATATTGTGATGTTTTGGATATTTTGAAAACTGCAGGAAGGTTTGGGACAAATGTGACCAAAGGCCGCTTACAGTACTTGGCATATGATGGGTATAAAAAGTCGTAATATCAAACTGCGAATACGTGCAGAGAGCCTGAATTTGGCTTCAAAATATGGCACAGGCCTCGAAATTGTGGTGTTTGGGATATTTTGAAAACTGCAGGGGAGTTTGTGCAAAATGTGACTCATTGCCGCTTTCAGTAATTGGCATATGTTGGGTATAAAAAGTCGTAATTTAAAACAGCGAATACGTGCAGAGAGCCAAAATTTGGCTTCAAAATATTGCTCAGGCCTCGAAATTGGGATGTTTGGGATATTTTGAAAACTGGAGGGAGGTTTGGGACAAATGTAACCAAACGCCACTTTCAGTTATTGGCATATGTTGGGTATAAAAAGTCGTAATTTCAATCTGCGAATACGTACAGAGAGCCTGAATTTGGCTCCAAAATATGGCTCAGGCCTCGAAATTGGGATATTTGGGATATTTTGAAAACTGGAGGGGAGTTTGTGCAAAATGTGACTCATTGCCGCTTTCAGTACTTGGCATATGTTGGTTATAAATTTCGTAATATCAAATAGCGAATACGTGCAGAGAGCCGGAATTTGGCTCCAAAATATGGCTCAGGCCTCGATATTGGAATATTTGGGATATTTTGAAAACTGTAGGAAGGTTTGGGACAAATGTGACCAAACGTCGCTTTCAGTACTTCGCATATGTTGGGTATAAAAAAGTCGTAATTTCAAACTGCGAATACGTGCAGAGAGCCAGAATTTGGGTCCAAAATATGGCTCAGGCCTCGAAATTGGGATGTTTGGGATATTTTGAAAACTGCAGGGGAGTTTGTGCAAAATGTGCCTTACTGCTGCGTCCAGTACTTGGCATATGTTGGGTATAAAAAGTCGTAATTTAAAACTGCGATACGTGCGGAGAGCCAAAATTTGGCTCCAAAATATTGCTCAGGCCTCGAAATTGGGATGTTTGGGATATTTTGAAAACTACAGGGGAGTTTGTGCAAAAGGTGACTCACTGCCGCGTTCAGTACTTGGCAAATGATGGGTATAAAAATTCGTAATATCAAACTGTGAATACGTGCAGAGAACCAGAATTTGGCTCCAAAATATGGCTCAGGCCTCGAAATTGGGATGTTTGGGATATTTTGAAAACTACAGGGGAGTTTGTGCAAAAGGTGACTCACTGCCGCGTTCAGTACTTGGCATATGTTGGGTATAAAAAATTCGCAATTTCAAACTGCGAATACGTGCAGAGAGCCAGAATTTGGCTCCAAAACATGGCTCAGGCCTCGAAATTGGGATATTTGGTATATTTTGAAAACTGAAGGGGAGTTTGTGCAAAATGTAACTCACTGCCGCTTTCACTACTTGGCATATGTTGGGTATAAAATTCGTAATATCATACTGCGAATACGTGCATAGAGCCAGAATTTGGCTCCAAAATATGGCTCAGGCCTCGATATTGGGGTGTTTGGGATATTTTGAAAACTGCAGGAAGGTTTGGGACAAATGTGACCAAACGCCGCTTTCAGTATGTGGCATATGTTGGGTATAAAAAGTTGGATCTTCAAACTGCGAATACGTACAGAGAGCCTGAATTTGGCTCCAAAATATGGCTCAGGCCTCGAAATTGGGATGTTTGGGATATTTTGAAAATTGCAGAGGAGTTTGTGCAAAATGTGACTCACTGCCGCGTCCAGTACTTGGCGTATGATGGGTAAAAAAAAATCGTAATTTAAAACTGCGAATACGTGCAGAGAGCCAGAATTTGGCTCCAAAATATGGCTCAGGCCTCGAAATTGAGATGTATGGGATATTTTGAAAACTGGAGGGAGGTTTGGGACAAATGTGACCAAACGCCGCTTTCAGCACTTGGCATATATTGGGTATAAAAAAATCGCAATTTCAAACTGCGAATACGTGCAGAGAGCCAGAATTTGGCTCAAAAACATGGCTCAAGCCTCGAAATTGGGATATTTGGGATATTTTGAAAACTGGAGGGGAGATTGTGCAAAATGTAACTCACTGCCGCTTTCAGTACTTGGAATATATTGGGTTTAAAATTCGTAATATCAAACTGCGAATACGTGCAGAGAGTCAGAATTTGGCTCCAAAATATGGCTCAGGCCTCGATATTGGGATGTTTGGGATATTTTGAAAACTGCAGGAAGGTTTGGGACAAATGTGACCAAACGCCGCTTTCATTACTTGGCATATGTTGGGTATAAAAAGCTGGATCTTCAAACTGCGAATACGTACAGAGAGCCTGAATTTGGCTCCAAAATATGGCTCAGGCCTCGAAATTGGGATGTTTGGGATATTTTGAAAACTGCAGGGAAGTTTGTGCAAAATGTGACTCATTGCCGCTTTCAGTACTTTGCATATGTTGGGTATAATAAGTTGTAATTTCAAACTGCGAATACGTGCAGAGAGCCAGAATTTGGCTCCAAAATATGGCTCAAGCCTCGATATTGGGATGTTTGGGATATTTTGAAAACTGGAGGGAGGTTTGGGACAAATGTGACCAAACGCCGCTTTCAGTAATTGGCATATGTTGGGTATAAAAATTCGTATTTTCAAACTGCGAATACGTACAGAGAGCCTGAATTTGGCTCCAAAATATAGCTCAGGCCTCGAAATTGGGATATTTGGGATATTTTGAAAACTGGAGGGGAGTTTGTGCAAAACGTGACTCATTGCTGCTTTCAGTACTTAGCATATGTTGGTTATAAAATTCGTAGTATCAAACAGCGAATACGTGCAGAGAGCCAGAATTTGGGTCCAAAATATGGCTCAGGCCTCGAAATTGGGATGTTTGGGATATTTTGAAAACTGCAGGGGAGTTTGTGCAAAATGTGCCTTACTGCTGCGTCCAGTACTTGGCATATGTTGGGTATAAAAAGTCGTAATTTAAAACTGCGATACGTGCGGAGAGCCAAAATTTGGCTCCAAAATATTGCTCAGGCCTCGAAATTGGGATGTTTGGGATATTTTGAAAACTACAGGGGAGTTTGTGCAAAAGGTGACTCACTGCCGCGTTCAGTACTTGGCAAATGATGGGTATAAAAATTCGTAATATCAAACTGTGAATACGTGCAGAGAACCAGAATTTGGCTCCAAAATATGGCTCAGGCCTCGAAATTGGGATGTTTGGGATATTTTGAAAACTACAGGGGAGTTTGTGCAAAAGGTGACTCACTGCCGCGTTCAGTACTTGGCATATGTTGGGTATAAAAAATTCGAAATTTCAAACTGCGAATACGTGCAGAGAGCCAGAATTTGGCTCCAAAACATGGCTCAGGCCTCGAAATTGGGATATTTGGTATATTTTGAAAACTGAAGGGGAGTTTGTGCAAAATGTAACTCACTGCCGCTTTCACTACTTGGCATATGTTGGGTATAAAATTCGTAATATCATACTGCGAATACGTGCATAGAGCCAGAATTTGGCTCCAAAATATGGCTCAGGCCTCGATATTGGGGTGTTTGGGATATTTTGAAAACTGCAGGAAGGTTTGGGACAAATGTGACCAAACGCCGCTTTCAGTATGTGGCATATGTTGGGTATAAAAAGTTGGATCTTCAAACTGCGAATACGTACAGAGAGCCTGAATTTGGCTCCAAAATATGGCTCAGGCCTCGAAATTGGGATGTTTGGGATATTTTGAAAATTGCAGAGGAGTTTGTGCAAAATGTGACTCACTGCCGCGTCCAGTACTTGGCGTATGATGGGTAAAAAAAAATCGTAATTTAAAACTGCGAATACGTACAGAGAGCCTGAATTTGGCTCCAAAATATAGCTCAGGCCTCGAAATTGGGATATTTGGGATATTTTTAAAACTGCAGGAAGGTTTGGGATAAATGTGACCAAACGCCGCTTTCAGTACTTAGTATATGTTGGGTATAAAAAAGTCGCAATTTCAAACTGCGAATACGTACAGAGAGCCTGAATTTGGCTACAAAATATGGCTCAGGCCTCGAAATTAGGATATTTGGGATATTTCGAAACCTGCAGGGAGTTTGTGCAAAATGTGACTCACTGCCGCTTTTAGTACTTGGCATATGATGGGTATAAAAATTCGTAATTTAAAACTGCGAATACGTGCAGAGAGCCAGAATTTGGCTCCAAAATATGGCTCAGGCCTCGAAATTGAGATGTATGGGATATTTTGAAAACTGGAGGGAGGTTTGGGACAAATGTGACCAAACGCCACTTTCAGTACTCGGCATATGTTGGGTATAAAAAGTCGTAATTTCAAACTGCGAATACGTACAGAGAGCCTGAATTTGGCTCCAAAATATGGCCCTGGCCTCGAAATTGGGATGTTTGGGATATTTTGAAAACTGCAGGGGAGTTTGTGCAAAATGTGACTAACTACCGCTTTCAGGACTTGGCATATGTTGGGTATAAAATGTCGTAATTTAAAACTGCGAATACGTGCAGAGAGCCAAAATTTGGCTCCAAAATATTGCTCAGGCCTCGAAATTGGGATGTTTGGGATATTTTGAAAACTACAGGGGAGTTTGTGCAAAATGTGACTCACTGCCGCTTTCAGTACTTGGCATATGTTGGGTATAAAAAGTCATAAAATCAAACTGCGAATACGTGCAGAGAGCCTGAATTTGGCTCCAAAACATTGCTCAGGCCACGAAATTGGGATATTTGGGATATTTTGAAAACTGGAGGGGAGTTTGTGCAAATTGTGACTCACTGCCGCTTTCAGTACTTGGCATATGTCGGGTATAAAACTGGTAATATCAAATTGCGAATACGTGCAGAGAGCCAGAATTTGGCTCCAATATATGGCTCAGGCTTTGATATTGGGATGTTTTGGTTATTTTGAAAACTGCAGGAAGGTTTGGGACAAATGTGACCAAACGTCGCTTTCAGTACTTGGCATATGTTGGGTATAAAAAGTCGTAATATCAAACTGGGAAAACATGTAGAGAGCCAGAATTTGGCTCCAAAATATGGTTCAGGCCTCGAAATTGGGATGTTTGGGATATTTTGAAAACTGGAGGGAGGTTTGGGACATATGTGACCAAACGCCGCTTTCAACACTTGGCATATATTGGGTATAAAAAAGTTTGCAATTTCAAACTGCGAATACATACAGAGAGCCTGAATTTGGCTCCAAAACTAGCCTCAGGCCTCGAAATTGGGATATTTGGGATATTTTGAAAACTGGAGGGGAGTTTGTGAAAAATGTGACTCACTGCCGCTTTCTGTACTTGGCATTTGTTGGGTATAAAATTTGTAATATCAAATTTCGAATACGTGCAGAGAGCCAGAATTTGACTCCAAAATATGGCTCAGGCCTCGAAATTGGGATATTTGGGATATTTTGAAAACTGGAGGGGAGTTTGTGCAAAATGTGACTCACTGACGCTTTCAGTACTTGGCAAATGTTGGGTATAAACTGGTAATATCAAACTGCGAATACGTGCAGAGAGCCAGAATTTGGCTCCAATATATGGCTCAGGCTTCGATATTGTGATGTTTTGGATATTTTGAAAACTGCAGGAAGGTTTGGGACAAATGTGACCAAACGCCGCTTACAGTACTTGGCAAATGATGGGTATAAAAAGTCGTAATATCAAACTGCGAATACGTGCAGAGAGCCTGAATTTGGCTTCAAAATATGGCACAGGCCTCGAAATTGTGGTGTTTGGGATATTTTGAAAACTGCAGGGCATTTTGTGCAAAATGTGACTCATTGCCGCTTTCAGTACTTGGCATATGTTGGTTATAAATTTCGTAATATCAAATAGCGAATACGTGCAGAGAGCCGGAATTTTGCTCCAAAATATGGCTCAGGCCTCGATATTGGAATGTTTGGGATATTTTGAAAACTGTAGGAAGGTTTGGGACAAATGTGACCAAACGTCGCTTTCAGTACTTCGCATATGTTGGGTATAAAAAAGTCGTAATTTCAAACTGCGAATACGTGTAGAGAGCCAGAATTTGGGTCCAAAATATGGCTCAGGCCTCGAAATTGGGATGTTTGGGATATTTTGAAAACTACAGGGGAGTTTGTGCAAAATGTGCCTTACTGCTGCGTCCAGTACTTGGCATATGTTGGGTATAAAAAGTCGTAATTTAAAACTGCGAATACGTGCAGAGAGCCAAAATTTGGCTCCAAAATGTTGCTCAGACCTCGAAATTGGGATGTTTGTGATATTTTGAAAACTGGAGGGAGGTTTGGGACAAATGTGACCAAACGCCGCTTTTAGTACTTGGCATATGTTGGGTATAAAAAGTTGTAATTTCAAACTGCGAATACGTACAGAGAGCCTGAATTTGGCTCCAAAATATGGCTTTGGCCTCGAAATTGGGATATTTGGGATATTTTGAAAACTGCAGGGGAGTTTGTGCAAAATGTGACTCACTGCCGCGTCCAGTTCTTGGCATATGTTGGGTATAAAAAGTCGTAATATCAAACTTCGAATACGTGCAGAGAGCCAGAATTTGGCTCCAAAATATGGCTCAGGCCTCGAAATTGGGATATTTTGAAAACTGCAGGAAGGTTTGGGATAAATGTGACCAAACGCCGCTTTCAGTACTTAGCATATGTTGGGTATAAAAAAGTCGCAATTTCAAACTGCGAATACGTACAGAGAGCCTGAATTTGGCTCCAAAATATGGCTTAGGCCTTGAAATTGGGATATTTGGGATAATTCGAAAACTGCAGGGGAGTTTGTGCAAAATGTGACACACTGCCGCTTTTAGTACTTGGCATATGATGGGTATAAAAAATCGTAATTTAAAACTGCGAATACGTGCAGAGAGCCAGAATTTGGCTCCAAAATATGGCTCAGGCCTCGAAATTGAGATGTATGGGATATTTTGAAAACTGGAGGGAGGTTTGGGACAAATGTGACCAAACGCCGCTTTCAGCACTTGGCATATATTGGGTATAAAAAATTCGCAATTTCAAACTGCGAATACGTGCAGAGAGCCAGAACTTGGCTCCAAAACATGGCTCAGGCCTCGAAATTGGGATATTTGGGATATTTTAAAAACTGGAGGGGAGTTTGTGCAAATTGTGGCTCACTGCCGCTTTCAGTACTTGGCATATGCCGGGTATAAAACTGGTAATATCAAATTGCGAATACGTGCAGAGAGCCAGAATTTGGCTCCAATATATGGCTCAGGCTTTGATATTGGGATGTTTTGGATATTTTGAAAACTGCAGGAAGGTTTGGGACAAATGCGACAAAACACCACTTTCAGTACTTGGCATATGATGGGTATAAAAAGTCGTAATATCAAACTGCGAATACGTGCAGAGAGCCTGAATTTGGCTTCAAAATATAGCTCAGGCCTCGAAATTGGGGTGTTTGGGATATTTTGAAAACTGCAGGGGAGTTTGTGCAAAATGTGACTCATTGCCGCTTTCAGTACTTTGGGTATAATAAGTTGTAATTTCAAACTGCGAATACGTGCAGAGAGCCAGAATTTGGCTCGAAAATATGGCTCAAGCCTCGATATTGGGATGTTTGGGATATTTTGAAAACTGCAGGAAAGTTTGGGATAAATGTGACCAAACGCCGCTTTCAGTGCTTGGCATATGTTGGGTATAAAAAGTTGTAATTTCAAACTGCGAATACGTTCAGAGAGCCTATATTTGGCTCCAAAATATGGCTCAGGCCTCGAAATTGAGATGTATGGGATATTTTGAAAACTGGAGGGAGGTTTGGGACAAATGTGACCAAACGCCGCTTTCAGTACTTGGCATATGTTGGGTATAAAAAGTCGTAATTTCAAACTGCGAATACACGCAGAGAGCCAGAATTTGGCTCAAAAACATGGCTCAGGCCTCGAAATTGGGATATTTGGGATATTTTGAAAACTGGAGGGGAGATTGTGCAAAATGTAACTCACTGCCGCTTTCAGTACTTGGCATATATTGGGTATAAAATTCGTAATATCAAATTGCGAATACGTGCAGAGAGTCAGAATTTGGCTCCAAAATATGGCTCAGGTGTCGATATTGGGATGTTTGGGATATTTTGAAAACTGCAGGAAGGTTTGGGACAAATGTGACCAAACGTCGCTTTCAGTACTTGGCGTATGTTGGGTATAAAAAGTTGGATCTTCAAACTGCGAATACGTACAGAGAGCCTGAATTTGGCTCCAAAATATGGCTCAGGCCTCGAAATTGGGATGTTTGGGATATTTTGAAAACTGCAGGGGAGTTTGTGCAAAATGTGACTCATTGCCGCTTTCAGTACTTTGCATATGTTGGGTATAATAAGTTGTAATTTCAAACTGCGAATACGTGCAGAGAGCCAGAATTTGGCTCCAAAATATGGCTCAAGCCTCGATATTGGGATGTTTGGGATATTTTGAAAACTGGGAGGAAGGTTTGGGACAAATGTGACCAAACGCCGCTTTCAGTACTTGGCATATGTTGGGTATAAAAAGTTGTAATTTCAAACTGCGAATACGTACAGAGAGCCTATATTTGGCTCCAAAATATGGCTCTGGCCTCGAAATTGGGATATTTGGGATATTTCGAAAACTGCAGGGGAGTTTGTGCAAAATGTGACTCTCTGCCGCTTTCAGGACTTGGCATATGTTGGGTATAAAAAGTCGTAATATTAAACTGCGAATACGTGCATAGAGCCAGAATTTGGCTCCAAAATATGGCTCAGGCCTCGAAATTGGGATATTTTGAAAACTGAAGGAAGGTTTGGGACAAATGTGACCAAACGTCGCTTTCAGTACTTGGCATATGTTGGGTATAAAAAGTTGGATCTTCAAACTGCGAATACGTACAGAGAGCCTGAATTTGGCTCCAAAATATGGCTCAGGCCTCGAAATTGGGATGTTTGGGATATTTTGAAAACTGCAGGGGAGTTTGTGCAAAATGTGACTCATTGCCGCTTTCAGTACTTTGGGTATAATAAGTTGTAATTTCAAACTGCGAATACGTGCAGAGAGCGAGAATTTGGCTCCAAAATATGGCTCAAGCCTCGATATTGGGATGTTTGGGATATTTTGAAAACTGGGAGGAAGGTTTGGGACAAATGTGACCAAACGCCGCTTTCAGTACTTGGCATATGTTGGGTATAAAAAGTTGTAATTTCAAACTGCGAATACGTACAGAGAGCCTATATTTAGCTCCAAAATATGGCTCTGGCCTCGAAATTGGGATATTTGGGATATTTCGAAAACTGCAGGGGAGTTTGTGCAAAATGTGACTCTCTGCCGCTTTCAGGACTTGGCATATGTTGGGTATAAAAAGTCGTAATATTAAACTGCCAATACGTGCATTGAGCCAGAATTTGGCTCCAAAATGTGGCTCAGGCCTCGAAATTGGGATGTTTGGGATATTTTGAAAACTGGAGGGAGGTTTGGGACAAAAGTGACCAAACGTCGCTTTCAGTACTTGGCATACGTTGGGTACAAAAATTCGTAACTTAAAACTGCGAATACGTGCAGAGAGCCAGAATTTGGCTCCAAAATATGGCTTAGGCCTCGAAATTGGGATATTTAGGATATTTCAAAAACTGTAGGGGAGTTTGTGCAAAATGTGACTCACTGCCGCTTTCAGGACTTAGCATATGTTGGGTATAAAAAGTCGTAATATCAAACTGCGAATACGTGCATAGAGCCAGAATTTGGCTCCAAAATATGGCTCAGGCCTCGAAATTGGGATGTTTGAGATATTTTGAAAACTGGAGAGAGGTTTCGGACAAATGTGACCAAACGCCGCTTTCAGTAATTGGCATATGTTGGGTAAAAAAAATTGTAATTTCAAACTGCGAATACGTACAGAGAGCCTGAAATTGGCTCCAAAATATGGCTCAGGCCTCGAAATTGGGATATTTGGGATATTTTGAAAACTGGAGGGGAGTTTGTGCAAAATGTGACTCATTGCCGCTTTCAGTACTTGGCATATGTTGGTTATAAAATTCGTAATATCAAACAGCGAATACGTGCAGAGAGCCAGAATTTGGCTCCAAAATATGGCTCAGGCCTCGAAATTGGGATATTTGGGATATTTTTAAAACTGCACGAAGGTTTGGGATAAATGTGACCAAACGCCGCTTTCAGTACTTAGTATATGTTGGGTATAAAAAAGTCGCAATTTCAAACTGCGAATACGTACAGAGAGCCGGAATTTGGCTCCAAAATATGGCTCATGCCTCGAAATTGGGATATTTGGGATATTTCGTAAACTGCAGGGGAGTTTGTGCAAAATGTGACTCACTGCCGCGTCCAGTACTTTGCATATGTTGGGTATAATAAGTTGTAATTTCAAACTGCGAATACATGCAGAGAGCCAGAATTTGGCTCCAAAATATGGCTCAAGCCTCGATATTGGGATGTTTGGGATATTTTGAAAACTGCCGGAAGGTTTGGGATAAATGTGACCAAACGCCGCTTTCAGTACTTAGCATATGTTGGGTATAAAAAAGTCGCAATTTCAAACTGCGAATACGTACAGAGAGCCGGAATTTGGCTCCAAAATATGGCTCGTGCCTCGAAATTGGGATATTTGGGATATTTCGAAAACTGCAGGGGAGTTTGTGCAAAATGTGACTCACTGCCGCTTTCAGTACTTGGCATATGTTGGGTATAAAAAGTTGTAATTTCAAACTGCGAATACATGCAGAGAGCCAGAATTTGGCTCCAAAATTTGGCTCAGGCCTCGAAATTGAGATGTATGGGATATTTTGAAAACCGGGGGGAGGTTTGGGACAAATGTGACGAAACGCCGCTTTCAGCACTTGGCATATATTGGGTATAAAAAATTCGCAATTTCAAACTGCGAATACGTGCAGAGAGCCAGAATTTGGCTCAAAAACATGGCTCAGGCCTCGAAATTGGGATATTTGGGATATTTTGAAAACTGGACGGGAGATTGTGCAAAATGTAACTCACTGCCGCTTTCAGTACTTGGCATATATTGGGTATAAAATTCGTAATATCAAACTGTGAATACTTGCAAAGAGTCAGAATTTGGCTCCAAAATATGGCTCAGGCCTCGATATTGGGATGTTTGGGATATTTTGAAAACTGCAGGAAGGTTTGGGACAAATGTGACCAAACGCCGCTTTCAGTACTTGGCATATGTTGGGTATAAAAAGTTGGATCTTCAAACTGCGAATACGTACAGAGAGCCTGAATTTGGCTCCAAAATATGGCTCAGGCCTCGAAATTGGGATGTTTGGGATATTTTGAAAACTGCAGGGAAGTTTGTGCAAAATGTGACTCATTGCCACTTTCAGTACTTTGCATATGTTGCGTATAATAAGTTGTATTTTCAAACTGCGAATACGTACAGAGAGCCTATATTTAGCTCCAAAATATGGCTCAGGCCTCGAAATTGGGATATTTGGGATATTTTGAAAACTGGAGGGGAGTTTGTGCAAAACGTGACTCATTGCTGCTTTCAGTACTTGGCATATGTTGGTTATAAAATTCGAAGTATCAAACAGCGAATACGTGCAGAGAGCCAGAATTTGGCTCCAAAATATGGCTCAGGCCTCGAAATTGGGATATTTGGGATATTTTTAAAACTGCAGGAAGGTTTGGGATAAATGTGACCAAACGCCGCTTTCAGTACTTAGTAAATGTTGGGTGTAAAAAAGTCGCAATTTCAAACTGCGAATACGTACAGAGAGCCTGAATTTGGCTCCAAAATATGGCTCAGGCCTCGAAATTGGGATATTTGGGATATTTTGAAAACTGGAGGGGAGTTTGGGCAAAATGTGACTCATTGCCGCTTTCAGTACTTGGCATATGTTGGTTATAAAATTCGTAATATCAAACAGCGAATACGTGCAGAGAGCCAGAATTTGGCTCCAAAACATGGCTCAGGCCTCGATATTGGGATGTTTGGGATATTTTGAAAACTGCAGGAAGGTTTGGGACAATTGTGACCAAACGCCGCTTTCAGTACTTGGCATATGTTGGGTATAAAAAGTTGGATCTTCAAACTGCGAATACGTACAGAGAGCCTGAATTTGGCTCCAAAATATGGCTCAGGCCTCGAAATTGGGAAGTTTGGGATATTTTGAAAACTGCAGGGGAGTTTGCGCAAAATGTGACTCACTGCCTCTTTCAGAACTTTGCATATGTTGGGTATAAAAATTTGTAATATCAAACTGCGAATACGTGCATAGAGCCCGAATTTGGCTCCAAATTATGTCTCAGGCCTCGAAATTGGAATGTTTGGGATATTTTGAAAACTGCAGGGAGGTTTGGGACAAATGTGACCAAACGCCTCTTTCAGTACTTGGTATATGTTGGTATAAAAAAGTCGCAATTTCAAACTGCGAATACGTGCAGAGAGTCAGAATTTGGCTCCATAATATGGCTCAGGCCTTGAAATTGGGATATTTGGGATTTTTGAAAACTGGAGGGGAGTTTGGGACAAATGTGATCAAACGCCGCTTTCAGTACTTCGCATATGTTGGGTATAAAAAATTCGCGCTTTCAATCTGCGAATACGTGCAGAGAGCCAGAATTTGGCTCCAAAATATGGCTCAGGCCTCGAAATTGGGATGTTTGGGATATTTTGAAAACTGGAGGGGGGTTTGGGACAAATGTGAACAAACGCCGCTCTCAGTACTTGGCAAATGTTGGTTATAAAAAGTCGTAATATCAAACTGCGAATAATTGCAAAAAAACAGTATTTGGCTTCAAAATATGGCTCAGGCCTTGAAATTGGGATACTTGGGATATTTCGAAAAATGCAGGGGAGTTTGCGCAAAATGTGACTCACTACCTCTTTCAGGACTTGGCATATGTTAGGTATAAAAATTTGTAATATCAAACTGCGAATACGTGCAGAGAGCCAGAATTTGGCTCCAAAATATGGATCAGGCCTTGAAATTGGGATCTTTGGGATATTTCGAAAACTGCATTGGAGTTTGTGCAAAATGTGACTCACTGCCGCTTTCAGGACTTGGCATATGTTGGGTATAAAAATTTGTAATATCAAAATGCGAATACATGCACAGAGCCAGAATTTGGCTCCAAATTATGGCTCAGGCCTCGAAATTGGGATGTTTGGGATATTTTGAAAACTGGAGGGATGTTTGGGACAAAAGTGACCAAACGTCGCTTTCAGTACTTGGCATACGTTGGGTACAAAAATTCGTAACTTAAAACTGCGAATACGTGCAGAGAGCCAGAATTTGGCTCCAAAATATGGCTTAGGCCTCGAAATTGGGATATTTAGGATATTTCGAAAACTGTAGGGGAGTTTGTGCAAAATGTGACTCACTGCCGCTTTCAGGACTTAGCATATGTTGGGTATAAAAAGTCGTAATATCAAACTGCGAATACGTGCATAGAGCCACAATTTGGCTCCAAAATATGGCTCAGGCCTCGAAATTGGGATGTTTGAGATATTTTGAAAACTGGAGAGAGGTTTGGGACAAATGTGACCAAACGCCGCTTTCAGTAATTGGCATATGTTGGGTAAAAAAAATTGTAATTTCAAACTGCGAATACGTACAGAGAGCCTGAATTTGGCTCCAAAATATGGCTCAGGCCTCGAAATTGGGATATTTGGGATATTTTGAAAACTGGAGGGGAGTTTGTGCAAAATGTGACTCATTGCCGCTTTCAGTACTTGGCATATGTTGGTTATAAAATTCGTAATATCAAACAGCGAATACGTGCAGAGAGCCAGAATTTGGCTCCAAAATATGGCTCAGGCCTCGAAATTGGGATATTTGGGATATTTTTAAAACTGCAGGAAGGTTTGGGATAAATGTGACCAAACGCCGCTTTCAGTACTTAGTATATGTTGGGTATAAAAAAGTCGCAATTTCAAACTGCGAATACGTACAGAGAGCCGGAATTTGGCTCCAAAATATGGCTCATGCCTCGAAATTGGGATATTTGGGATATTTCGACAACTGCAGGGGAGTTTGTGCAAAATGTGACTCACTGCCGCGTCCAGTACTATGCATATGTTGGGTATAATAAGTTGTAATTTCAAACTGCGAATACATGCAGAGAGCCAGAATTTGGCTCCAAAATATGGCTCAAGCCTCGATATTGGGATGTTTGGGATATTTTGAAAACTGCAGGAAGGTTTGGGATAAATGTGACCAAACGCCGCTTTCAGTACTTAGCATATGTTGGGTATAAAAAAGTCGCAATTTCAAACTGCGAATACGTACAGAGAGCCGGAATTTGGCTCCAAAATATGGCTCGTGCCTCGAAATTGGGATATTTGGGATATTTCGAAAACTGCATTGGAGTTTGTGCAAAATGTGACTCACTGCCGCTTTCAGGACTTGGCATATGTTGGGTATAAAAATTTGTAATATCAAAATGCGAATACATGCACAGAGCCAGAACTTGGCTCCAAATTATGGCTCAGGCCTCGAAATTGGGATGTTTGGGATATTTTGAAAACTGCAGGGAGTTTTGGGACAAATGTGACCAAACGCCTATTTCAGTACTTAGCATATGTTCGTATAAAAAAGTCGCAATATCAAACTGCGAATACGTGCAGAGAGCCAGAATTTGGCTCCATATTATGGCTCAGGCCTCGAAATTGGGATATTTGGGATATTTTGAAAACTGCAGGGGAGTTTGTGCAAAATCTGACTCACTGCCACTTTCAGTACTTGGCATATGTTGGGTATAAAAAGTCGTAATTTCAAACTGCGAATACGTGCAGAAAGCCAGAATTTGGCTCCAAAATATGACTCAGGCCTCGAAATTGTGATGTTTGTGATATTTTGAAAACTGGGGGGAGGTTTGGGACAAATGTGACCAAACGCCGCTTTCAGCACTTGGCATATATTGGGTATAAAAAAGACGCAATTTCAAACTGCGAATACGTGCAGAGAGCCAGAATTTGGCTCCAAATTATGGCTCAGACCTCGAAATTGGGATATTTGGGATATTTTGAAAACTGGAGGGGAGTTTGTGCAAAATGTGACTCACTGCCGCTATCAGTACTTGGCATATGTTGGGTATAAAATTCGTAATATCAAACTGCGAATACGTGCATAGAGCCATAATTTGGCACCAAAATAAGCCTCAGGCCTCGATATTGGGATGTTTGGGATATTTTGAAAACTGCAGGAAGGTTTGTGACAAATGTGACCAAACGCCGCTTTCAGTACTTCGCATATGTTGGGTATAAATAAGTTGTAATTTCAAACTGCGAATACGTGCAGAGAGCCAGAATTTGGCTCCAAAATATGGATCAGGCCTTGAAATTGGGATCTTTGGGATATTTTGAAAACTGGAGGGAGGTTTGGGACAAATGTGACCAAACAGCGCTTTCAGTACTTGGCATATGTTGGGTATAAAAAGTCATAATTTCAAACTGCGAATACGTGCAGAGAGCCTGAATTTAACTCCAAAATATGGCTCAGTCCTCGAAATTGGGATATTTGGGATATTTCGAAAACTGCATTGGAGTTTGTGCAAAATGTGACTCACTGCCGCTTTCAGGACTTGGCATATGTTGGGTATAAGTATTCACAGTATAAGTATTTGGGTATAATACTGCGAGCCAGTATTTGGCTTCAAAATATGGCTCAGGCCTTGAAATTGGGATACTTGGGATATTTCGAAAAATGCAGGGGAGATTGCGCAAAATGTGACACACTGCCTCTTTCAGGACTTGGCATATGTTGGGTATAAAAATTTGTAATATCAAACTGCGAATACATGCATAGAGCCAAAATTTGGCTCAAAATTATGTCTCAGGCCTCGAAATTGGGATGTTTGGGATATTTTCAAAACTGCAGGGAGGTTTGTGACAAATGTGACCAAACGGCTCTTTCAGTACTTGGCATATGTTGGGTATAAAAAGCTGAGAGCCAGAATTTGGCTGTATAATATGGCTCAGGCCTTGAAATTGAGATATTTGGGATTTTTGAAAACTGCAGTAACGTTTGGGACAAATGTGATCAAACGCCGCTTTCAGTACTTGGCATATGTTGGTATAAAAAAGTCGCAATTTCAAACTGCGAATACGTGCATAGAGCCAAAATTTGGCTCTAAAATATTGCTCAGGCCTCGAAATTGGGATGTTTGGGATATTTTGAAAACTGCAGGGGAGTTTGTTCAAAATGTGACTCATTGCCGCTTTCAGTACTTGGCATATGTTGGGAATAAAAAGTCGTAATATCAAACTGCGAATACATGCAGAGAGCCAGAATTTGGCTCCAAAATATGGCTCAGGCCTCGAAATTGGGATATTTGGGATATTTTGAAAACTGCAGGGAGGTTTGGACAAATGTGACCAAACGCCTCTTTCAGTACTTGGCATATGCTGGGTATAAAAACTCGTAATTTCAAACTGCGAATACGTGCAGAGAGCCAGAATTTGGCTCCAAAATATTGCTCAGGCCTCGAAATTGGGATATTTGGGATATTTTGAAAATTGGAGGGGAGTTTGTGCAAAATGTCTCACTGCCGCTCTCAGTACTTGGCATGTGTTGGGTATAAAAAGTTGGAATTTCGAACTGCGAATACGTGCAGAAAGCCTAAATTTGGCTCCAAAATATGGCTCAGGCCTCGAAGTTGGGATATTTGGGATATTTTGAAAACTGCAGGGGGGATTGGGACAAATGTGACCAAACGCCGCTTTCAGTACTTGGCATATATTGGGTATAAAAAGTCGGAATTTCAAACTGCGAATACGTGCAGAGAGCCAGAATTTGGCTCCAAAATATGGCTCAGGCCTCGAAGTTGGGATATTTGGGATATTTTGAAAACTGCAGGGGAGTTTGTGCAAAATGTGACTCACTGCCGCTTTCAGTACTTGGCATATGTTGTGTATAAAAAGTCGTAATTTCAAACTGCGAATACGTGCAGAGAGCCAGAATTTGGCTCCAAAATATGGCTCAGGCCTCGATACTGGGATGTTTGGGATATTTTGAAAACTGCAGGAAGGTTTGGGACAAATGTGACCAAACGCCGCTTCAGTACTTGGCATATGTTGGGTATAAAAAGTCGTAATTTTCAACTGCGAATACGTGCAGAGAGCCAGAATTTGGCTCAAAAACATGGCTCAGGCCTCAAAATTGGGATGTTTGGGATATTTTGAAAACTGCAAGAGAGTTTATGCAAAATGTGACTCACTGCCGCTTTCAGTACTTGGCATATGTTGGGTATAAAAAGTCGTAATATCAAACTGCGAATACGTGAAGAGAGCCAGAATTTGGCTCCAAAATATAGCTCAGGCCTCTAAATTGGGATGTTTGGGATATTTTGAAAACTGCAGGGGGGATTCTTCAAAATGTGACTCATTGCCGCTTTCAGTACTTGGCATATGGGTATAAAAAGTCGTAATTTCAAACTGCGAATACGTGCAGAGAGCCAGAATTTGTCTCCAAAATATGGCTCAGGCCTCAAAATTGGGATGTTTGGGATATTTTGAAAACTGCAGGGGGGATTGGGACAAATGTGACCAAACACCGCTTTCAGTACTTGGCATATGTTGGGTATAAAAAGTCGTAATTTCAAGCTGCAAATACGTGCAGAGAGCCAGAATTTGGCTCCAAAATATGGCTCAGGCCTCGATATTGGGATGTTTAGCATATTTTGAAAACTGCAAGGAGGATTAGGACAAATGTGACCAAACGCCGCTTTCAGGACATGGCATATGTTGGGAATAAAAAGTCGTAATTTCAAACTGCGAATACGTGCAGAGAGCCAGAATATGGCTCCAAAATATGACTCAGGCCTCGAAATTTGTAAGTTTGGGATATTTTGAAAACTGCAGGGGAGTTTGTGCAAAATGTGACTCACTGCCGTGTCCAGTACTTGGCATATGTTGGGTATAAAAAGTCGTAATATCAAACTGCGAATACATTCATAGAGCCAGAATTTGGCTCCAAATTATGGCTCAGGCCTCGAAATTGGGATATTTGGGATATTTTGAAAATTGCAGGGAGGTTTGGACAAATGTGACCAAACGCCTCTTTCAGTACTTGGCATATGCTGGGTATAAAAATTCGTAATTTCAAACTGCGAATACGTGCAGAGAGCCAGAATTTGGCTCCAAAATATTGCTCAGGCCTCGAAATTGGGATTTTTGGGATATTTTGAAAACTGGAGGGGAGTTTGTGCAAAATGTCTCACTGCCGCTTTCAGCACTTGGCATATGTTGGGTATAAAAAGTCGGAATTTCGAACTGCGAATACGTGCAGAGAGCCTGAATTTGGCTCCAAAATATGGCTCAAGCCTCGAAACTGGGATGTTTGGGATATTTTGAAAACTGCAGAGGGGATTGGGACAAATGTGACCAAACGCCGCTTTCAGTACTTGGCATATATTGGGTATAAAAAGTCGGAATTTCAAATTGCGAATACGTGCAGAGAGCCAGAATTTTGCTCCAAAATATGGCTCAGGCCTCAAAATTGGGATATTTGGGATATTTCGAAAACTGCAGGGGAGTTTGTGCAAAATGTGACTCACTGCCGCTTTCAAGACTTGGCATATGTTGGGTATAAAAAGTCGTAATATCAAACTGCGAATACGTGCATAGACCCAGAATTTGGCTAGACAATATGGCTTAGGCCTCGAAATTGGGATGTTTGGGATATTTTGAAAACTGCAGGGGAGTTTGTGCAAAATGTGACTCTCTGCCGTGTCCAGTACTTGGCATATGTTGGGTATAAAAAGTCGGAATATCAAACTGCGAATACGTGCAGAGAGCCAGAATTTAGCTCCAAAATATGGCTCATGCCTCAATACTGGGATGTTTGGGATATTTTGAAAACTGCAAGGGAGTTTGTGCAAAATGTGACCAAACGCCGCTTTCAGTACTTCGCATATGTTGGGTAAAAAAAAGTCGTAATTTTCAACTGTGAATACGTGCATAGAGCCAGAATTTGGCTCAATAATATGGCTCAGGCCTCAAAATTGGGATGTTTGGGATATTTTGAAAACTGCAGGGGAGTTTATGCAAAATGTGACTCACTGCCGCTTTAAGTACTTGGCATATATTGGGTATAAAAAGTCGGAATTTCAAACTGCGAATACGTGCAGAGAGCCAGAATTTTGCTCCAAAATATGGCTCAGGCCTCAAAATTGGGATATTTGGGATATTTCGAAAACTGCAGGGGAGTTTGTGCAAAATGTGACACACTGCCGCTTTCAGGACTTGGCATATGTTGGGTATAAAAAGTCGTAATATCAAACTGCGAAAACGTGCAGAGAGCCAGAATTTGGCTGCAAAATATAGCTCAGGCCTCGAAATTGGGATATTTGGGATATTTTGAACACTGCAGGGAGGTTTGGGACAAATGTGACCAAACGCCGCTTTCAGTACTTGGCATATGTTGGGTATAAAAAATCATAATTTCAAACTGCGAATACGTGCAGAGAGCCAGAATTTGGCTCCAAAATATGGCTCAGGCCTCGATACTGGGATGTTTGGGATATTTTGAAAACTGCAGGAAGGTTTGGGACAAATGTGACCAAAAGCCGCTTTTAGTACTTGGCATATGTTGGGTATAAAAAGTCGTAATATCAAACGGCGAATACGTGCAGAGAGCCTGAATTTGACTTCAAAATATGTCTCCGGCCTCGAAATTGGGGTGTTTGGGATATTTTGAAAACTGCAGGGGAGTTTGTGCAAAATGTGACTCATTGCCGCTTTCAGTACTTGGCATATATTGGGTATAAAAAATCATAATTTCAAACTGCGAATACGTGCAGAGAGCCAGAATTTGGCTCCAAAATTTGGCTCAGGCCTCGATATTGGGATATTTGGGATATTTTGAAAACTGCAGGGAGGTTTCGGACAAATGTGACCAAACGCCACTTTCAGTACTTGGCATATGCTGGGTATAATATCTCGCAATTTCAAACTGCGAATACGTGCAGAGAGCCAGAATTTGGCTCCAAAATATTGCTCAGGCCTCGAAATTGGGATTTTTGGGATATTTTGAAAACTAGAGGGGAGTTTGTGCAAATTATCTCACTGCCGCTTTCAGTACTTGGTATATGTTGGGTATAAAACGTCGGAATTTCGAGCTGCGAATACGTGCAGAGAGCATGAATTTGGCTCCAAAATATGGCTCAAGCCTCGAAACTGGGATGTTTGGGATATTTTGAAAACTGCAGGGGGGATTGGGACAAATGTGACCAAACGCCGCTTTCAGTACTTGGCATATATTGGGTATAAAAAGTCGGAATTTCAAACTGCGTATATGTGCAGAGAGCCAGAATTTGGCTCCAAAATATGGCTCAGGCCTCAAAATTGGGATGTTTGGGATATTTTGAAAACTGCAGGTGAGTTTATGCAAAATTTGACTCGCTGCCGCTTTCAGTACTTGGCATATGTTGGGTATAAAAAGTCGTAATATCAAACTGCGAATACGTGCAGAGAGCCAGAATTTGGTTAGACAATATGGCTTAGGCCTCGAAATTGGGATGCTTGGGATATTTTGAAAACTGCAGGGGAGTTTGTGCAAAATGTGACTCACTGCCGCGTCCAGTACTTGGCATATGTTGGGTATAAAAAGTCGGAATATCAAACTGCGAATACGTGCAGAGAGCCAGAATTTGGCTACAAAATATGGCTCATGCCTCAATACTGGGATATTTGGGATATTTTGAAAACTGCAAGGGAGTTTGTGCAAAATGTGACCAAACGCCGCTTTCAGTACTTCGCATATGTTGGGTAAAAAAAAATTCGTAATTTTCAAATGTGAATACGTGCATAGAGCCAGAATTTGGCTCCAAAATATGGCTCAGGCCTCAAAATTGGGATGTTTGGGATATTTTGAAAACTGCAGGGGAGTTTATGCAAAATTTGACTCACTGCCGCGTCCAGTACTTGGCATATGTTGGGTATAAAAAGTCGGAATATCAAACTGCGAATACGTGCAGAGAGCCAGAATTTGGCTGCAAAATATAGCTCAGGCCTCGAAATTGGGATATTTGGGATATTTTGAACACTGCAGGGAGGTTTGGGACAAATGTGACCAAACGCCGCTTTCAGTTCTTGGCATATGTTGGGTATAAAAAATCATAATTTCAAACTGCGAATACGTGCAGAGAGCCAGAATTTGGCTCCAAAATATGGCTCAGGCCTCGATACTGGGATGTTTGGGATATTTTGAAAACTGCAGGAAGGTTTGGGACAAATGTGACCAAAAGCCGCTTTTAGTACTTGGCATATGTTGGGTATAAAAAGTCGTAATATCAAACGGCGAATACGTGCAGAGAGCCTGAATTTGACTTCAAAATATGGCTCCGGCCTCGAAATTGGGGTGTTTGGGATATTTTGAAAACTGCAGGGGAGTTTGTGCAAAATGTGACTCATTGCCACTTTCAGTACTTGGCATATGTTGGGTATAATAAGTTGTAATTTCAAAATGCAAATACGTGCAGAGAGCCAGAATTTGGCTCCAAAATATGGCTCAGGCCTCGATATTGGGATATTTGGGATATTTTGAAAACTGCAGGGAGGTATGGGACAAATGTGACCAAACGCCGCTTTCAGTACTTGGCATATGTTGGGTATAAAAAGTCGTAATTTCAAACTGCGAATACGTGCAGAGAGCCAGAATTTGGCTCCAAAATATAGCTCAGGCCTCGAAATTGGGATTTTTGGGATATTTTTAAAACTGGAGGGGAGTTTGTGCAAAATGTCTCACTGCCGCTTTCAGTACTTGGCATATGTTGGGTATAAAAAGTCGGAATTTCGAACTGCGAATACGTGCAGAAAGCCTAAATTTGGCTCCAAAATATGGCTCAGGCCTCGAAACTGGGATGTTTGGGATATTTTGAAAACTGCAGGGGGGATTGCGTCAAATGTGACCAAACGCCGCTTTCAGTACTTGGCATATATTGGGTATAAAAAGTCGGAATTTCAAACTGCGAATACGTGCAGAGAGCCAGAATTTTGCTCCAAAATATGGCTCAGGCCTCGAAGTTGGGATATTTGGGATATTTTGAAAACTGCAGGGGAGTTTGTGCAAAATGTGACTCACTGCCGCTTTCAGGACTTGGCATAAGTTGGGTATAATAAGTCATAATATCAAACTGCGAATACGTCCATAGAACCAGAATTTGGCTCCACAATATGGCTTAGGCCTGGAAATTGGGATGTTTGGGATATTTTGAAAACTGCAGGGGAGTTTGTGTAAAATGTGACTCACTGCCACGTCCAGTACTTGGCATATGTTGGGTATAAAAAGTCGTAATATCAAACTGCGAATACGTGCAGGGAGCCAGAATTTTGCTCCAAAATATGGCTCAGGCCTCAATACTGGGATGTTTGGGATATTTTGAAAACTGCAAGGGAGTTTGTGCAAAATGTGACCAAACGACGCTTTCAGTACTTCGCATATGTTGGGTAAAAAAAAAGTCGTAATTTTCAACTGCGAATACGTGCAGAGAGCCAGAATTTGGCTCAAAAATATGGCTCAGGCCTCAAAATTGGGATGTTTGGGATATTTTGAAAACTGCAAGAGAGTTTATGCAAAATGTGACTCACTGCCGCTTTCAGTACTTGGCATATGTTGGGTATAAAAAGTCGTAATATCAAACTGCGAATACATGCAGAGAGCCAGAATTTGGCTCCAAAATATAGCTCAGGCCTCTAAATTGGGATATTTGGGATATTTTTAAAACTGCAGGGGGGATTGTTCAAAATGTGACTCATTGCCTCTTTCAGTACTTGGCATATGGGTATAAAAAGTCGTAATTTCAAACTGCGAATAATTGCAGAGAGCCAGAATTTGGCTCCAAATTATGGCTCAGGCCTCAATACTGGGATGTTTGGGATATTTTGAAAACTGCAAGGGAGTTTGTGCAAAATGTGACCAAATGCCGCTTTCATTACTTCGCATATGTTGGGTAAAAAAAAGTCGTAATTTTCAACTACGAATTCCTTGCAGAGAGCCAGAATTTGGCTCCAAAATATGGCTCAGGCCTCGATACTGGGATGTTTGGGATATTTTGAAAACTGCAGGAAGGTTTGGGACAAATGTGACCAAACGCCGCTTTCAGTACTTGGCATATGTTGGGTATAAAAAGTCGTAATATCAAACTGCGAATACGTGCAGAGAGCCTGAATTTGACTTCAAAATATGGCTCCGGCCTCGAAATTGGGGTGTTTGGGGTATTTTGAAAACTGCAGGGAAGTTTGTGCAAAATGTGACTCATTGCCACTTTCAGTACTTTGCATATGTTGGGTATAATAAGTTGTAATTTCAAACTGCGAATACGTGCAGAGAGCCAGAATTCGGCTCCAAAATATAGCTCAGGCCTCGATATTGGGATATTTGGGATATTTTGAAAACTGCAGGGAGGTTTGGGACAAATGTGACAAAAAGCCGCTTTCAGTACTTGGCATATGTTGGGTATAAAAAAGTCGCAATTTCAAAATGCTAATTCGTGCAGAGAGCCAGAATTTCGCTCCAAAATATGGCTCAGGCCTCGAAATTGGGATATTTGGAATATTTCGAAAACTGCAGGGGAGTTTGTTCAAAATGTGACTCACTTCAGCTTTCAGGACTTGGCATATGTTGGGTATAAAAAGTCGTAGAATCAAACTGCGAATACGTGCATAGAGCGAGAATTTGGCTCCAAAATATGCCTCAGGCCTCGAAATTGGGATATTTCGAAAACTGCAAGGGAGTTTGTGCAAAATATGACTCACTGCCGCGTCCAGTACTTGGCATATGTAGGGTATAAAAATTCAAAATATCAAACTGCGAATATGTGCAGAGAGCCAGAATTTGGCTCCAAAATATGGGTCAGGCCTCGAAATTGGGATATTTGGGATATTTTGGAAACTGCAGGGAGGTTTGGGACAAATGTGACCAAACGCCGCTTTCAGTACTTGGCATATGATGGGTATAAGAAGTCGTAATATCAAACTGCGAATACGTGCAGAGAGCCTGAATTTGGCTTCAAAATATGGCTCCGGCCTCGAAATTGGGGTGTTTGGGATATTTTGAAAACTGCAGGGGGGATTAGGACAAATGTGACCAAACGCCGCTTTCAGTACTTCGCATATATTGGGTATAAAAAGTCGGAATTTCAAACTGCGAATACGTGCAGAGACCCAGAATTTGGCTCCAAAATATGGCTCAGGCCTCAATACTGGGATGTTTGGGAAATTTTGAAAACTGCAAGGGAGTTTGTGCAAAATGTGACCAAACGCCGCTATCAGTACTTCGCATATGTTGGGTAAAAAAAAGTCGTAATTTTCAACTGCGAATACATGCAGAGAGCCAGAATTTGGCTCAAAAATATGGCTCAGGCCTCAAAATTATGATGTTTGGGATATTTTGAAAACTGCAAGGGAGTTAATGCAAAATGTGACTCACTGCCGCTTTCAGTACTTGGCATATGTTGGGTATAAAAAGTCGTAATTTCAAACTGCGAATACATGCAGAGAGCCAGAATTTAGCTCCAAAATATGGCTCAGGCCTCAATACTGGGATGTTTGGGATATTTTGAAAACTGCAAGGGAGTTTGTGCAAAATATGACCAAACGCCGCTTTCAGTACTTCGCATATGTTGAGTAAAAAATTCGTAATTTTCAACTACGAATACGTGCAGAGAGCCAGAATTTGGCTCAAAAATATGACTCAGGCCTCGAAATTTGTAAGTTTGGGATATTTTGAAAATTGCAGGGGAGTTTGTGCAAAATGTGACTCACTGCTGCGTCCAGTACTTGGCATATGCTGGGTATAAAAAGTCGTATTTTCAAACTGCGAATACGTGCAGAGAGCCAGAATTTGGCTCCAAAATATTGCTCAGGCCTCGAAATTGGGATTTTTGGGATATTTTGAAAACTGCAGGGGGGATTGGGACAAATGTGACCAAACGTCACTTTCAGTACTTGGCATATATTGGGTAAAAAAAGTCGGAATTTCAAACTGTGAATACGTGCAGAGAGCCAGAATTTTGCTCCAAAATATGACTCAGGCCTCGAAGTTGGAATATTTGGGATATTTTGAAAACTGCAGGGGAGTTTGTGCAAAATATGACTCACTGCCGCTTTCAGGACTTGGCATATGTTTTGTATAAAAAGTCATAATATCAAACTGCGAATACGTGCATAGAGCCAGAATTTGGCTCCACAATATGGCTTAGGCTTCGAGATTGGTATGTTTGGTATATTTTGAAAACTGCAGGGGAGTTTGTGCAAAATGTGACTCACTGCCACGTCCAGTACTTGGCATATGTTGGGTATAAAAAGTCGTAATATCAAACTGCGAATACGTGCAGAGAGCCAGATTTTGACTCCAAAATATGGCTCAGGCCTCAATACTGGGATGTTTGGGATATTTTGAAAACTGCAAGGGAGTTTGTGCAAAATGTGACCAAATGCCGCTTTCATTACTTCGCATATGTTGGGTAAAAAAAAGTCGTAATTTTCAACTACGAATACGTGCTGAGAGCCAGAATTTGGCTCCAAAATATGGCTCAGGCCTCGATACTGGGATGTTTGGGATATTTTGAAAACTGCAGGAAGGTTTGGGACAAATGTGACCAAACGCCGCTTTCAGTACTTGGCATATGTTGGGTATAAAAAGTCGTAATATCAAACTGCGAATACGTGCAGAGAGCCAGAATTTGGCTCCAAAATATGGCTCAGGCCTCGATACTGGGATGTTTGGGATATTTTGAAAACTGCAGGAAGGTTTCGGACAAATGTGACCAAACGCCGCTTTCAGTACTTGGCATATGTTGGGTATAAAAAGTCGTAATATCAAACTGCGAATACGTGCAGAGAGCCTGAATTTGACTTCAAAATATGGCTCCGGCCTCGAAATTGGGGTGTTTGGGATATTTTGAAAACTGCAGGGGAGTTTGTGCAAAATGTGACTCATTGCCGCTTTCAGTACTTTGCATATGTTGGGTATAATAAGTTGTAATTTCAAAATGCAAATACGTGCAGAGAGCCAGAATTTGGCTCCAAAATATGGCTCAGGCCTCGATATTGGGATATTTGGGATATTTTGAAAACTGCAGGGAGATATGGGACAAATGTGACCAAACGCCGCTTTCAGTACTTGGCATATGTTGGGTATAAAAAAGTCGCAATTTTAATCTGCGAATACGTGTAGAGAGCCAGAATTTGGCTCCAAAATATGGCTCAGGCCTCAAAATTGGGATATTTGGGATATTTCGAAAACTGCAGGGGAGTTTCTTCAAAATGTGACTGACTGCCGCTTTCAGGACTTGGCATATGTTGGGTGTAAAAAGTAGTAGAATCAAACTGCAAATACGTGCATAGAGCCAGAATTTGGCCCCAAAATATGGCTCAGGCCTCGAAATTGGGATCTTTGAGATATTTTGAAAACTGGAGGGAGGTTTGGGACAAATATGACCAGACGCCGCTTTCAGTACTTGGCATATGTTGGGTATAAAAAGTCGTAATTTCAAACTGCGAATACGTGCAGAGAGCCAGAATTTGGCTCCAAAATATAGCTCAAGCCTCGAAATTGGGATATTTCGAAAACTGCAGGGGAGTTTGTGCAAAAATGTGACTCACTGCCGCGTCCAGTACTTGGCATATGTAGGGTATAAAAATTCAAAATATCAAACTGCGAATACGTGCAGAGAGCCAGAATTTGGCTCCAAAATATGGCTCAGGCCTCGAAATTGGGATATTTGGGATATTTTGAAAACTGCTGGGAGGTTTGGGACAAATGTGACCAAACGCGGCATTCAGTACTTGGCATATGTTGGGTATAAAAAGTCGTAATTTTCAACTGCGAATACGTGCAGAGAACCAGAATTTGTCTCCAAAATATGGCTCAGGCCTCAAAATTGGGATGTTTGGGATATTTTGAAAACTGCAGGGGGGATTGGGACAAATGTGACCAAACACGGCTTTCAGTACTTATCATATGTTGGGTATAAAATGTCGTAATATCAAACTGAAAATACGTGCAGAGAGCCAGAATTTGGCTCCAAAATATAGCTCAGGCCACGAATTTGGGATATTTGGGATATTTTGAAGACTGCAGGGGAGTTTGTGCAAAATGTGACCAAACGCCGCTTTCAGTACTTCGCATATGTTGGGTACAAAAAAGTCGTTATTTTCAAATACGAATACGTGCAGAGAGCCAGAATTTGGCTCAAAAATATGGCTCAGGCCTCAAAATTGGGATGTTTGGGATATTTTGAAAACTGGAGGGGGATTGTTCAAAATGTGACTCATTGCCGCTTTCAGTACTTGGCATATGGGTATAAAAAGTCGTAATTTCAAACTGCGAATAATTGCAGAGAGCCAGAATTTGGCTCCAAAATATGGCTCAGGCCTCAATACTGGGATGTTTGGGATATTTTGAAAACTGCAAGGGAGTTTGTGCAAAATGTGACCAAACGCCGCTTTCATTACTTCGCATATGTTGGGTAAAAAAAAGTCGTAATTTTCAACTACGAATACGTGCAGAGAGCCAGAATTTGGCTCCAAAATATGGCTCAGGCCTCGATACTGGGATGTTTGGGATATTTTGAAAACTGCAGGAAGGTTTGGGACAAATGTGACCAAACGCCGCTTTCACTACTTGGCATATGTTGGGTATAAAAAGTCGTAATATCAAACTGCGAATACGTGCAGAGAGCCTGAATTTGACTTTAAAATATGGCTCCGGCCTCGAAATTGGGGTGTATGGGATATTTTGAAAACTGCAGGGAAGTTTGTGCAAAATGTGACTCATTGCCGCTTTCAGTACTTTGCATATGTTGGGTATAATAAGTTGTAATTTCAAACTGCGAATACGTGCAGAGAGCCAGAATTCGGCTCCAAAATATGGTTCAGGCCTCGATATTGGGATATTTGGGATATTTTTAAAACTGCAGGGAGGTTTGGGACAAATGTGACAAAACGCCGCTTTCAGTACTTGGCATATGTTGGGTATAAAAAAGTCGCAATTTCAAAATGGTAATACGTGCAGAGAGCCAGAATTTCGCTCCAAAATATGGCTCAGGCCTCGAAATTGGGATATTTGGAATATTTCGAAAACTGCAGGGGAGTTTGTTCAAAATGTGACTCACTGCCGCTTTCAGGACTTGGCATATATTGGGTATAAAAAGTCGTAGAATCAAACTGCGAATACGTGCATAGAGCGAGAATTTGGCTCCAAAATATGGCTCAGGCCTCGAAATTGGGATATTTCGAAAACTGCAGGGGAGTTTGTGCAAAATATGACTCACTGCCGCGTCCAGTACTTGGCATATGTAGGGTATAAAAATTCAAAATATCAAACTGCGAATATGTGCAGAGAGCCAGAATTTGGCTCCAAAATAAGGGTCAGGCCTCGAAATTGGGATATTTGGGATATTTTGAAAACTGCAGGGAGGTTTGGGACAAATGTGACCAAACGCCGCTTTCAGTACTTGGCATATTGTGGGTATAAAAAGTCGGAATTTCAAACTGCGAATACGTGCAGAGAGCCAGAATTTGGCTCCAAAATATGGCTCAGTCCTCAATACTGGGATGTTTGGGAAATTTTGAAAACTGGAAGGGAGTTTGTGCAAAATGTGACCAAACGCCGCTTTCAGTACTTCGCATATGTTGCTTAAAAAAAAGTCGTAATTTTCAACTGCGAATACGTGCAGAGAGCCAGAATTTGGCTCAAAAATATGGCTCAGGCCTCAAAATTGGGATGTTTGGGATATTTTGAAAACTGCAGGGGGGATTGGGACAAATGTGACCAAACGCCGCTTTCAGGACATGGCATATGTTGGGTATAAAAAGTTGTAATTTAAACTGCGAATACGTGCAGAGAGCCAGAATTTGGCTCCAAAATATTGCTCAGGCCTCGAAATTGGGATTTTTGGGATATTTTGAAAACTGGAGGGGAGTTTGTGCAAAATGTGACTCACTGCCGCTTTCAGGACTTGGCATATATTGGGTATAAAAAGTCGGAATTTCAAACTGCGAATACGTGCATAGAGCCAGAATTTGGCTCCACAATATGGCTTAGGCCTGGAAATTGGGATGTTTGGGATATTTTGAGAACTGCAGGGGAGTTTGTGCAAAATGTGACTCACAACCACGTCCAGTACTTGGCATATGTTGGGTATAAAAAGTCGTAATATCAAACTGCGAATACGTGCAGAGAGCCAGAATTTTGCTCCAAAATATGGCTCAGGCCTCAATACTGGGATGTTAGGGATATTTTGAAAACTGCAAGGGCGTTTGTGGAAAATGTGACCAAACGGCGCTTTCAGTACTTCGCATATGTTGGGTAAAAATAAGTCGTAATTTTCCACTGCGAATACGTGCAGAGAGCCAGAATTTGGCTCAAAAATATGGCTCAGGCCTCAAAATTGGGATGTTTGGGATATTTTGAAAACTGCAAGAGAGTTTATGCAAAATGTGACTCACTGCCGCTTTCAGTACTTGGCATATGTTGGGTATAAAAAGTCGTAATATCAAACTGCGAATACGTGCAGAGAGCCAGAATTTGGCTCCAAAATATAGCTCAGGCCTCTAAATTGGGATATTTGGGATATTTTGAAAACTGCAGGGGGGATTGTTCAAAATGTGACTCATTGCCGCTTTCAGTACTTGGCATATGGGTATAAAAAGTCGTAATTTCAAACTGCGAATAATTGCAGAGAGCCAGAATTTGGCTCCAAAATATGGCTCAGGCCTCAATACTGGGATGTTTGGGATATTTTGAAAACTGCAAGGGAGTTTGTGCAAAATGTGACCACAAGCCACTTTCATTACTTCGCATATGTTGGGTAAAAAAAAGTCGTAATTTTCAACTACGAATACGTGCAGAGAGCCAGAATTTGGCTCAAAAATATGGCTCAGGCCTCAAAATTGCGATGTTTGGGATATTTTGAAAACTGCAGGAAGGTTTGGGACAAATGTGACCAAACCCCGCTTTCAGTACTTGGCATATGTTGGGTATAAAAAGTCGTAATTTCAAACTGCGAATACGGGCAGAGAGCCAGAATTTGGATCCAAAATATGGTTCAGGCCTCGAAATTGGGATATTTGGGATATTTCGAAAACTTCAGGGGAATTTGTGCAAAATGTGACTCACTGCCGCTTTCAGGACTTGGCATATGTTGGGTATACAAATTCCTAATATCAAACTGCGAATACGTGCATAGAGCCAGAATTTGGCTCCATAATATGGCTCAGGCCTCGAAATTGGGATATATGGGATATTTTGAAAACTGCAGGGGAGTGTGCAAAATGTGACTCACTGCCGTTTTTAGAACTTGGCATATGTTGGGTATAAAATGTCGTAATTTCAAACTGCGAATACGTGCAGAGAGCCAGAATTTGCCTCCAAAATATAACTCAGGCCTCAAAATTGGGATATTTGGGATATTTTGAAAACTGCAGGGGAATTTGTGCAAAATGTGACTCACTGCCGCTTTCAGGACTTGGCATATGTTGGGTATAAAAAGTCGTAATTTCAAACTGCGAATACGTGCAGAGGGCCTGAATTTGGCTCCATAATATGGCTCAGGCCTCGAAATTGGGATATTTGGGATATTTTGAAAACTGCAGGATAGTTTGTGCAAAATGTGACTCACTGCCGTTTTTAGAACTTGGCATATGTTGGGTATAAAAAGTCGTAATTTCAAACTGCGAATACGTGCAGAGAGCCAGAATTTGGCTCCAAAATATGACTCAGGACTCGAAATTGGGAAGTTTGGGATATTTTGAAAACTGCAAGGGAGTTTGGGACAAATATGACCAAACGCCGCTTTCAGTACTTGACATATGTTGGGTATAAAAAAGTCGCAATTTCAAACTGCGAATACGTGCAGAGAGCCAGAATTTGGCTCCATAATATGGCTCAGGCCTCGAAATTGGGATATTTGGGATATTTTGAAAACTGTAGGGGAGTTTGTGCAAAAAATGACTCACTGCTGCTTTCAGAACTTGGCATACGTTGGGTATAAAAATTCCTAATATCAAACTGCGAATACGTGCATAGAGCCAGAATTTGGCTCCAAATTATGGCTCAGGCCTCGAAATTGGGATGTTTGAGATATTTTGAAAACTGCAGGGAGGTTAGTGACAAATGTGACCAAACGCCGCTTTCAGTACTTGGCATATGTTGGTATAAAAAAGTCGCAATTTCAAACTGCGAATACGTGCAGAGAGCCAGAATTTGGCTCCATAATATGGCTCAGGCCTCGAAATTGGGATATTTGGGATATTTTGAAAACTGTAGGGGAGTTTGTGCAAAAAATGACTCACTGCTGCTTTCAGAACTTGGCATACGTTGGGTATAAAAAGTCGTAATTACAAACTGCGAATACTTGCAGAGAACCAGAATTTGGCTCCAAAATATTGCTCAGGCTCGAAATTGGAATGTTTGGGATATTTTGAGAACTGCAGGGGACTTTGGGACATATATGACCAAACGCCGCTTTCAGTACTTGACATATGTTGGGTATAAAAAATTTGCAATTTCAAACTGCGAATACGTGCAGAGAGCCAGAATTTGGCTCCAAAATATGGCTCATGTCTCGAAATTGGGATATTTGGAATATTTTGAAAACTGCAAGGAGGATTGGGACAAATGTGACCAAACGCTGTTTTCAGTACTTTCCATATGTTGGGTATAAAAAGTCGTAATTTCAAACTGCGAATACGTGCAGAGAACCTGAATTTGGATCCAAAATATGGCTCAGGCCTCGAAATTGGGATATTTGGGATATTTCAAAAACTGTAGGGGAATTTGTGCAAAATGTGACTCACTGCCGCTTTCAGGACTTGGCATATGTTGGGTATAAAAAGTCGTAATATCAAACTGTGAATACGTGCAGAGAGCCAGAATTTGGCTCCAAAATAAGGCTCAGAACACGATATTGGGATGTTTGGGATATTTTGAAAACTGCAGGAAGGTTTGGGACAAATGTGACCAAACGCCGCTTTCAGTACTTGACATATGTTGGGTATAAAAAAGTTGCAATTTCAAACTGCGAATACATGCAGAGAGCCAGAATTTGGCTCCAAAATATGGCTCAGGCCTCATTATTAGGATATTTGGGTTATTTTGAAAACTGCAGGAAGGTTTGGGACAAATGTGACCAAATGCCGCTTTAAGTACTACGCAAATGTTGGGTATAAAAAGAAGTCGTAATTTCAAACTGCGAATACGTGCAGAGAGCCAGAATTTGGCTCCAAAATATGGCTCAGGCCTCGAAATTGGGATGTTTGGGATATTTTGAAAACTGCAGGGGACTTTGGGACAAATATGACCAAACGCCGCTTTCAGTACTTGGCATATGTTGGGTATAAAAAGACGAAATTTCGAACTGCGAATATATGCAGAGAGCCAGAATTTGGCTCCAAAATATGGCTCAGGCCTCGAAATTGAGATGTTTTGGATATTTTGAAAACTGGAGGGAGGTTTGTGACAAATGTAACCAAACGCAGCTTTCAGTACTTGGCATATGTTTGGTATAAAAAGTCGTAATTTCAAACTGCGAATACGTGCAGAGAGCCAGAATTTGGCTCAAAAATATGGCTCAGGCCTCGAAATTGGGATATTTGGGATATTTCGAAAACTGCAGGGGAGTTTCTGCAAAATGTGACTCATTGCCGCTGTCAGTACTTAGCAAATGTTGGGTATAATAAGTCGTAATTTTAACCTGCGAATACGTGCATAGAGCCAGAATTTGGATCCAAAATATGGCTCAGGCCTCGATATTGAGATATTTGGGATATTTTGAAAGCTGCAGGGGAGTTTGTGCAAAATGTGACTCACTGCTGCGTCCAGTACTTGGCATATGTTGGGTTTAAAAAGTCGTAATATCAAACTGCGAATACGTGCAGGTAGACAGAATTTGACTCCAAAATATGGCTCAGGCCTCGAAATTGGGATATTTGGGATGTTTTGAAAACTGCAGGGAGGTTTGGGACAAATGTGACCAAACGCCACTTTCAGTACTTGGCATATGTTGGGTATAAAAAAGTCGAAATTTCGAACAGAGAATACGTGCAGAGAGCCAGATTTTGGCTCCAAAATATGGCTCAGGCCTCGAATTTGGGATATTTGGGATATTTTGAAAACTGCAGAAAGGTTTGGGACAAATGTGACCAAACACCGCTTTCCGTACTTAACATATGTTGGGTATATAAAGTCGTAATATCAAACTGCGAATACGTGCAGAGAGCCAGAATTTGGCTCCAAAATATGGCTCAGGCCTCGAAATTGGGATATTTTGGATATTTCAAAAACTGCTGGGGCGTTTGTGCAAAATGTGACTCAATGCCGCTTTCAGGACTCGGGATATATTGGGTATAAAAATTCATAATATCAAACTGCCAATACGTGCAGAGAGCCTGAATTTGGCTCCAAAATATGGCTCAGGCCTCGATATTGGGATATTTGGGATATTTTGAAAACTGCAGGAAGATTTGGGACAAATGTGACCAAACGCCGCTTTCAGTACGTCGCATATGTTGGGTATAAAAAAGTCGCAATTTCAAACTGCGAATACGTGCAGAGACAGAATTTGGATCCAAAATATGGCTCAGGCCTCGATATTGAGATATTTGGGATATTTTGAAAACTGCAGGAATGTTTGAGACAAATGTGAAAAAACGCCGCTTTCAGTACTTCGCATATGTTGGGTATAAAAAAGTCGCAATTTCAAACTGCTAATACGTGCAGAGACAGAATTTGGCTCCAAAATATGGCTCAGGCCTCGAATTTGGGATATTTGGGATATTTTGAAAACTGCAGGAAGGTTTGGGACAAATGTGACCAAACACCGCTTTCCGTACTTCGCATATGTTGGGTATAAAAAAGTCGAAATTTCAAACTGCGATTACGTGCAGAGACAGAATTTGGCTCCAAAATATGGCTCAGGCCTCGAAATTGGAATATTTGGGATATTTTGAAAGCTGCAGGGGAGTTTGTGCAAAATGTGACCAAACGCCACTTTCAGTACTTGGCATATGTTGGGTTTAAAAAGTCGTAATATCAAACTGCGAATACGTGCAGGTAGACAGAATTTGACTCCAAAATATGGCTCAGGCCTCGAAATTGGGATATTTGGGATGTTTTGAAAACTGCAGGGAGGTTTGGGACAAATGTGACCAAACGCCACTTTCAGTACTTGGCATATGTTGGGTATAAAAAAGTCGAAATTTCGAACTGAGAATACGTGCAGAGAGCCAGATTTTGGCTCCAAAATATAGCTCAAGCCTCGAAATTGGGATATTTGGGATATTTTGAAAACTGGAGGAAGGTTTGGGGCAAATGCGACCAAACGCCGCTTTCAGTACTTGGCATATGTTGGGTATAATAAAGTCGTAATTTCAAACTGCGAATACGTGCAGAGAGCCTGAATTTGGCTCCAATATATGGCACAAGCCTCAAAATTGGGATATTTGGGATATTATGAAAACTGCAGGGGAGTTTGTGCAAAATATGACTCACTGCAGCGTCCAGTACTTGGCATATGTTGGGTATAAAAAGTCGTAATATCAAACTGCGAATACATGCAGAGAGACAGAATTTGGCTGCAAAATATGGCTCAGGCTCCAAAATTGGGATATTTGGGATATTTTGAAAACTGTAGGGAGGTTAGGGACAAATGTGACCAAACGCCGCTTTCAGTACTTGGCATATGTTGGGTATAAAATGTCGTAATTTCAAACTGGGAATACGTGTAGAGAGCCTGAATTTGGCTCCAAAATATGGCTCAGGCCTCGAAATTGGGATGTTTGGGATATTTTGAAAACTGCAGGGGAGTTTGTGCAAAATGTGACTCATTGCCGCTTTCAGTACTTGGCATATGTTGGGTATAATAAGCCGTAATTTTAACCTGCGAATACGTGCATAGAGCCAGAAATTGGATCCAAAATATGGCTCAGGCCTCGATATTGGGATGTTTGGGATATTTTGAAAACTGCAGCAGGGATTGGGACAAATATGACCAAACAACGCTTTCAGTACTTGGCATATGTTGGGTACAAAAAAGTCGCAATTTGAAACTGCGAATACGTGCAGAGAGCCAGATTTTGGCTCCAAAATATGGCTCAGGCTCCAAAATTGGGATATTTGGGATATTTTGAAAACTGTAGGGAGGTTAGGGACAAATGTGACCAAACGCCGCTTTCAGTACTTGGCATATGTTGGGTATAAAATGTCGTAATTTCAAACTGGGAATACGTGTAGAGAGCCTGAATTTGGCTCCAAAATATGGCTCAGGCCTCGAAATTGGGATGTTTGGGATATTTTGAAAACTGCAGGGGAGTTTGTGCAAAATGTGACTCATTGCCGCTTTCAGTACTTGGCATATGTTGGGTATAATAAGCCGTAATTTTAACCTGCGAATACGTGCATAGAGCCAGAAATTGGATCCAAAATATGGCTCAGGCCTCGATATTGGGATGTTTGGGATATTTTGAAAACTGCAGCAGGGATTGGGACAAATATGACCAAACAACGCTTTCAGTACTTGGCATATGTTGGGTACAAAAAAGTCGCAATTTGAAACTGCGAATACGTGCAGAGAGCCAGATTTTGGCTCCAAAATATGGCTCAGGCCTCGAAATTGGGATATTTGGGATATTTCCAAAACTGCAGGGGAGTTTGTGCAAAATGTGACTCACTGCCGCTTTCAGGACTTTACATATGTTGGGTATAAAAAGTCGTAATTTCATACTGCGAATACATGCAGAAAGCCAGAATTTGGCTCGAAAATATGGCTCAGGCCTCGAAATTGGGATATTGTGGATATTTCGAAAACTGCAGGGGCGTTTGTGCAAAATGTGACTCACTGCCGCTCTCAGGACTTTACATATGTTGGGTATAAAAAGTCGTAATTTCATACTGGGAATACATGCAGAGAGCCAGAATTTGGCTCCAAAGTATGGCTCAGGCCTCGAAATTAGGATATTTGGGATATTTTGAAAACTGCAGGGAGGTTTGGGACAAATTTGACCAAACACCGCTTTCAGTACTTGGCATGTGATGGGTATAAAAAAGTCGCAATTTCAAACTGCGAATACGTGCAGCGACAGAATTTGGCTCCAAAATATGGCTCAGGCCTCGAAATTGGGATATTTGGGATATTTTGAAAGCTGCAGGGGAGATTGTGCAAAATGTGACTCGCTGCTGCGTCCAGTACTTGGCATATGTTTGGTATAAAAAGTCGCAATATCAAACTGCGAATACGTGCAGTGAGCCAGAATTTGGCTCCAAAATATGGCTCATGCCTCGATATTGGGATATTTGGGATGTTTTTAAAACTGCAGGGAGGTTTGGGACAAATGTTACAAAACGCCGCTTTCAGTGCTTGGCATATGTTGGGTATAAAAAAGTCGCAATTTCGAACTGCGAATACGTGCAGAGAGCCAGATTTTGGCTCCAAAATATAGCTCAAGCCTCGAAAATGGGATATTTGGGATATTTTGAAAACTGGAGGGAGGTTTGGGACAAATGTGACCAAACGCCGCTTTCAGTACTTGGCATATGTTGGGTATAAAAAGTCGTAATTTCAAACTGCAAATACGTTCCGAGAGCCTGAATTTGGCTCCAAAATATGGCTCAGGCCTCGAAATTGGGATGTTTGGGATGTTTTGAAAACTGCAGGGAAGTTTGTGCTAAATGTGACTCGAATTGCCGCTTTCAGTACTTGGCATATGTTGGGTATAATAAGTCGTAATTTCAACCTGCGAATACGTGCAGAGAGCCAGAATATGGATCCAAAATATAGCTCAGAACTCGATATTGGGATGTTTGGGATATTTTGAAAACTGCAGGAAGGTTTGGGACAAATATGACAAAACGCCGCTTTCAGTACTTAACATATGTTGGGTATAAAAAGGCGTAATATCAAACTGCGAATACGTGCAGAGAGCCAGAATTTGGCTCCAAAATATGGCTCAGGCCTCGATATTGGGATATTTGGGATATTTTGAAAACTGCAGGAAGGTTTGGGACAAATGTGACCAAACGCCGCTTTCAGTACGTCTCATATGTTGGGTATAAAAAAGTCGCCATTTCAAACTGCGAATACGTGCAGAGACAAAATTTAGCTCCAAAATATCGCTCAGGCCTCGAAATTGGGATATTTGGGATATTTTGAAAGCTGCAGGGAGGTTTGGGACAAATGTGACCAAACGCCTCTTTCAGTACTTGGCATATGTAGGGTATAAAAAAGTCGCAATTTCTAACTGCGAATACGTGCAGAGAGCCAGAATTTGCCTCCAAAATATGGCTCAAGCCTCGAAATTGGGATATTACTGATATTTTGAAAACTGGTGGGAGGTTTGGGACAAATGTGATCAAACGTACGCCGCTTTCAGTACTTGGCATATGTTGGGTATAAAAAGTCCTAATTTCAAACTGCGAATACGTGCAGAGACAGAATTTGGCTCCAAAATATGGCTCAGGCCTCGAAATTTGGATATTTTGGATATTTTGAAAACTGCAGGAAGGTTTGGGACAAATGTGACCAAACACCACTTTCAGTACTTCGCATATGTTGGGTATAATAAGTCGTAATTTCAACCTGCGAATACGTGCAGAGAGCCAGAATTTGGCTCCAAAATATGGCTCAGGCCTCGATATTGGGATGTTTGGGATATTTTGAAAACTGCACGGGGGATTGGGACAAATATGACAAAACGCCGCTTTCAGGACTTGGCATATATTGGGTATAAAAAAGTCGCAATTTCAAATTGCAAATACGTGTTGAGAGCTAGAAATTGGCTCCAAAACATGGCTCAGGCCTCAAATTTGGGATATTTGGGATATTTTTAAAACTACAGGGAAGTTTGTGCAAAATGTGACTCACTGCCGCTTTCAGTACTTGGCATATGTTGGGTATAAAAAAGTCGCAATTTCAAACTGGGAATACGTGCAGAGATACAGAATTTGGCTCCAAAATATGGCTCAAGCCACGAAATTGGGATATATGGGATATTTTGAAAACTGCAGGGGAGTTTGTGCAAAATGTGACTCACTGCCGCTTTCAGTACTTGGCATATGTTGGGTATAAAAAGTCGTAATATCAAACTGCGGATACGTGCAGAGAGCCAGAATTTCGCTCCAAAATATGGCTCAGAACTCGATATTGGGATGTTTGGGATATTTTGAAAACTGCAGGAAGGTTTGGGACAAATGTGACCAAACGCCGCTTTCAGTACTGGGCATATGTTGGGTATAAAAAGTCGTAATTTCATACTGCGAATACGTGCAGAGAGACAGAATTTGGCTTCAAAATATGGCTCAGGCCTCGAAATTGGGATATTTGGGATATTTTGAAAACTGCAGGGGAGTTTGTGCAAAATGTGACTCACTGCTGCGTCCAGGACTTGGCATATGTTGGGTATAAAACGTCATAATATCAAACTGCGAATACGTGCAGGGACAGAATTTGGCTCCAAAATATGGCTCAGGCCTCGATATTGGGATATTTGGGATGTTTTTAAAACTGCAGGGAGGTTTGGGACAAATGTGACCAAACGCCGCTTTCAGTACTTGGCATATGTTGGGTATAAAAAGTCGTAATTTCAAACTGCAAATACGTTCCGAGAGCCTGAATTTGGCTCCAAAATATGGCTCAGGCCTCGAAATTGGGATGTTTGGGATGTTTTGAAAACTGCAGGGGAGTTTGTGCTAAATGTGACTCGAATTGCCGCTTTCAGTACTTGGCATATGTTGGGTATAATAAGTCGTAATTTCAACCTGCGAATACGTGCAGAGAGCCAGAATATGGATCCAAAATATAGCTCAGAACTCGATATTGGGATGTTTGGGATATTTTGAAAACTGCAGGAAGGTTTGGGACAAATATGACAAAACGCCGCTTTCAGTACTTAACATATGTTGGGTATAAAAAGGCGTAATATCAAACTGCGAATACGTGCAGAGAGCCAGAATTTGGCTCCAAAATATGGCTCAGGCCTCGATATTGGGATATTTGGGATATTTTGAAAACTGCAGGAAGGTTTGGGACAAATGTGACCAAACGCCGCTTTCAGTACGTCTCATATGTTGGGTATAAAAAAGTCGCCATTTCAAACTGCGAATACGTGCAGAGACAAAATTTAGCTCCAAAATAT
This sequence comes from Procambarus clarkii, assembly GCF_040958095.1. Classification (NCBI taxonomy): domain Eukaryota; kingdom Metazoa; phylum Arthropoda; class Malacostraca; order Decapoda; family Cambaridae; genus Procambarus; species Procambarus clarkii. Next base: position 1,250,734 of record NW_027189165.1, read on the forward strand.
CGCTCAGGCCTCGAAATTGGGATATTTGGGATATTTTGAAAGCTGCAGGGAGGTTTGGGACAAATGTGACCAAACGCCTCTTTCAGTACTTGGCATATGTAGGGTATAAAAAAGTCGCAATTTCTAACTGCGAATACGTGCAGAGAGCCAGAATTTGCCTCCAAAATATGGCTCAAGCCTCGAAATTGGGATATTACTGATATTTTGAAAACTGGTGGGAGGTTTGGGACAAATGTGATCAAACGTACGCCGCTTTCAGTACTTGGCATATGTTGGGTATAAAAAGTCCTAATTTCAAACTGCGAATACGTGCAGAGACAGAATTTGGCTCCAAAATATGGCTCAGGCCTCGAAATTTGGATATTTTGGATATTTTGAAAACTGCAGGAAGGTTTGGGACAAATGTGACCAAACACCACTTTCAGTACTTCGCATATGTTGGGTATAATAAGTCGTAATTTCAACCTGCGAATACGTGCAGAGAGCCAGAATTTGGCTCCAAAATATGGCTCAGGCCTCGATATTGGGATGTTTGGGATATTTTGAAAACTGCACGGGGGATTGGGACAAATATGACAAAACGCCGCTTTCAGGACTTGGCATATATTGGGTATAAAAAAGTCGCAATTTCAAATTGCAAATACGTGTTGAGAGCTAGAAATTGGCTCCAAAATATGGCTCAGGCCTCAAATTTGGGATATTTGGGATATTTTTAAAACTACAGGGAAGTTTGTGCAAAATGTGACTCACTGCCGCTTTCAGTACTTGGCATATGTTGGGTATAAAAAAGTCGCAATTTCAAACTGGGAATACGTGCAGAGATACAGAATTTGGCTCCAAAATATGGCTCAAGCCACGAAATTGGGATATATGGGATATTTTGAAAACTGCAGGGGAGTTTGTGCAAAATGTGACTCACTGCCGCTTTCAGTACTTGGCATATGTTGGGTATAAAAAGTCGTAATATCAAACTGCGAATACGTGCAGAGAGCCAGAATTTCGCTCCAAAATATGGCTCAGAACTCGATATTGGGATGTTTGGGATATTTTGAAAACTGCAGGAAGGTTTGGGACAAATGTGACCAAACGCCGCTTTCAGTACTGGGCATATGTTGGGTATAAAAAGTCGTAATTTCATACTGCGAATACGTGCAGAGAGACAGAATTTGGCTTCAAAATATGGCTCAGGCCTCGAAATTGGGATATTTGGGATATTTTGAAAACTGCAGGGGAGTTTGTGCAAAATGTGACTCACTGCTGCGTCCAGGACTTGGCATATGTTGGGTATAAAACGTCATAATATCAAACTGCGAATACGTGCAGGGAGCCAGAATTTGGCTCCAAAATATGGCTCTAGCCTCGAAATTGGGATATTTGGGATATTTTGAAAACTGGAGGGAGGTTTGGGAAAAATGTGACCAAACGCTGCTTTCAGTACTTAGCATATGTTGGGTATAAAAAAGTCGCAATTTCGAACTGCGAATTCGTGCAGAGAGCCAGATTTTGGCTTAAAAAATAATAGCTCAAGCCTCGAAATTGGGATATTTGGGATATTTTGAAAACTGGAGGGAGGTTCGGGACAAATGTGACCAAACACCGCTTTCAGTACTTGGCATATGTAGGGTATAAAAAAGTCGCAATTTCTAACTGCGAATACGTGCAGAGAGCCAGAATTTGCCTCCAAAATATGGCTCAAGCCTCGAAATTGGGATATTAGAGATATTTTGAAAACTGCAGGGGAGTTTGTGCAAAATGTAACTTACTGCTGCGTCCAGTACTTGGCATATGTTGGGTATAAAAAGTCGTAATATCAAACTGCAAATATGTGCAGAGAGACAGAATTTGGCTGCAAAATATGGCTCAGGCCTCGAAATTGGGATTTTTGGGATATTTTGAAAACTGGTGGGAGGTTTGGGACAAATGTGATCAAACGTACGCCGCTTTCAGTACTTAGCATATGTTGGGTATAAAAAGTCCTAATTTCAAACTGCGAATACGTGCAGAGACAGAATTTGGCTCCAAAATATGGCTCAGGCCTCGAAATTGGGATATTTTGGATATTTTGAAAACTGCAGGAAGGTTTGGGACAAATGTGACCAAACACCGCTTTCAGTACTTCGCATATGTTGGGTATAATAAGTCGTAATTTCAACCTGCGAATACGTGCAGAGAGCCAGAATTTGGCTGCAAAATATGGCTCAGGCCTCGATATTGGGATGTTTGGGATATTTTGAAAACTGCAGGGGGGATTGGGACAAATATGACAAAACGCCGCTTTCAGGACTTGGCATATATTGGGTATAAAAAAGTCGCAATTTCAAATTGCAAATACGTGTTGAGAGCTAGAAATTGGCTCCAAAATATGGCTCAGGCCTCAAATTTGGGATATTTGGGATATTTTTAAAACTGCAGGGGGGTTTGTTCAAAATGTGACTCACTGCCGCTTTCAGTACTTGGCATATGTTGGGTATAAAAAAGTCGCAATTTCAAACTGGGAATACGTGCAGAGAGACAGAATTTGGCTCCAAAATATGGCTCAAGCCACGAAATTGGGATATATGGGATATTTTGAAAACTGCAGGGGAGTTTGTGCAAAATGTGACTCACTGCTGCGTCCAGGACTTGGCATATGTTGGGTATAAAACGTCGTAATATCAAACTGCGAATACGTGCAGAGAGCCAGAATTTCGCTCCAAAATATGGCTCAGAACTCGATATTTGGATGTTTGGGATATTTTGAAAACTGCAGGAAGGTTTGGGACAAATGTGACCAAACGCCGCTTTCAGTACTGGGCATATGTTGGGTATAAAAAAGTCGCAATTTCGAACTGCGAATACGTGCAGAGAGACAGAATTTGGCTTCAAAATATGGCTCAGGCCTCGAAATTGGGATATTTGGGATATTTTGAAAACTGCAGGGGAGTTTGTGCAAAATGTGACTCACTGCTACTTCCAGGACTTGGCATATGTTGGGTATAAAAAGTCGTAATTTCAAACAGCAAATACGTGCAGAGACCCAGAATTTGGCTCGAAAATATGGCTCAGGCCTCGAAATTGGGATATTTTGGATATTTTGAAAACTGCAGGAAGGTTTGGTACAAATGTGACCAAACGCCGCTTTCAGTACTTGACATATGTTGGGTATAAAAAAGTCGCAATTTCGAACTGCGAATACGTGCAGAGAGCCAGATTTTGGCTCCAAAATATAGCTCAAGCCTCGAAATTGGGATATTTGGGATATTTTTAAAACTGGAGGGAGGTTCGGGACAAATGTGACTAAACGCCGCTTTCAGTACTTGGCATATGTTGGGTATAAAAAGTCGTAATTTCAAACTGCGAATACGTGCAGAGAGCCTGAATTTGGCTCCAAAATATGGCTCAAGCCTCGAAATTGGGATATTTGGGATATTTTGAAAACTGTAGGGAGGTTAGGGACAAATGTGACCAAACGCCGCTTTCAGTACTTGGCATATGTTGGATATAAAAAAGTCGCAATTTCGAACTGCGAATACGTGCAAAGAGCCTGAATTTGGCTCCAAAATATGGCTCAGGCCTCGAAATTGGGATGTTTGGGATATTTTGAAAACTGCAGGGGAGTTTGTGCAAAATGTGACTCATTGCCGCTGTCAGTACTTGGCATATGTTGGGTATAATAATTCGTAATTTTAACCTGCGAATACGTGCATAGAGCCAGAATTTGGATCCAAAATATGGCTCAGGCCTCGATATTGGGATGTTTGGGATATTTTGAAAACTGCAGCAGGGATTGGGACAAATGTGACCAAACAACGCTTTCAGTACTTGGCATATGTTGGGTATAAAAAAGTCGCAATTTGAAACTGCGAATACGTGCAGAGAGCCAGATTTTGGCTCCAAAATATGGCTCAGGCCTCGATATTGGGATGTTTGGGATATTTTGAAAACTGCAGGGGCGTTTGTGCAAAATGTGACTCAATGCCGTTTTCAGGACTTGGCATGTGTTGGGTATAAAAAGTCGTAATTTAAAACTGCAAATACGTGCAGAGAGCCAGAATTTGGCTCCAAAATATGGCTCAGGCCTCGAAAATGGGGATATTTTGGATATTTGGATACTGCAGGGGCGTTTGTGCAAAATGTGACTCAATGCAGCTTTCAGGACTTGGCATATGTTGGGTATAAAAAGTCGTAATTTAAAACTGCAAATACGTGCAGAGACCCAGAATTTGGCTCGAAATTATGGCTCAGGCCTCGAAATTGGGATATTTGGGATATTTTGAAAACTGCAGGGGAGTTTGTGCAAAATGTGACTCACTGCCGCTTTCAGGACTTGGCATATGTTGGGTATAAAAAGTAGTAATATCAAACTGCGAATACGTGCAGAGAGCCAGAATTTGGCTCCAAAATATGGATCAGGACTCGATATTGGGATGTTTGGGATATTTTGAAAACTGCAGGAAGGTTTGTGCAAAATGTGACTCACTGCCGATTTCAGTACTTGGCATATGTTGGGTATAAAAAGTAGTAATATCAAACTGCGAATACGTGCAGAGAGCCAGAATTTGGCTCCAAAATATGGCTCAGGACTCGATATTGGGATGTTTGGGATATTTTGAAAACTGCAGGAAGGTTTGTGCAAAATGTGACTCACTGCCGATTTCAGTACTTGGCATATGTTGGGTATAAAAAGTAGTAATATCAAACTGCGAATACGTGCAGAGAGCCAGAATTTGGCTCCAAAATATGGATCAGGACTCGATATTGGGATGTTTGGGATATTTTGAAAACTGCAGGGGGGATTGGGACAAATTTGACCAAACGCCGCTTTCAGTACTTAGCATATGTTGGGTATAAAAAAGTCGCAATTTAAAACTGCAAATCCGTGCAAAGGCCCAGAATTTGGCTCGAAAATATGGCTCAGGCCTCGAAATTGGGATATTTGGGATATTTTGAAAACTGCAGGGAGGTTTGTGACAAATGTGACCAAACGCCGCTTTCAGTACTTGGCATATGTTGGTATAAAAAAGTCGCAATTTCAACCTGCGAATACGTGCAGAGAGCTAGTATTTGGCTCCAAAATATGGCTCAGGCCTCTATATTAGGATATTTGGGTTATTTTGAAAACTGCAGGAAGGTTTGGGACAAATGTGACCAAATGCCGCTTTAAGTACTACGCAAATGTTGGGTATAAAAAAGTCGTAATTTCAAACTGCGAATACGTGCAGAGAGCCAGAATTTGGCTCCAAAATATAGCTCAGGCCTCGAAATTGGGATGTTTGGGATATTTTGAAAACTGCAGGGGACTTTGGGACAAATATGACCAAACGCCGCTTTCAGTACTTGGCATATGTTGGGTTTAAAATTTCGTAATTTCAAACTGCGAATACTTGCAGAGAGCCAGAATTTGGCTCCAAAATATTACTCAGGCCTCGAAATTGGGATATTTGGTTTATTTTGAAAACTGCAGGGAGGTTTGGGACAAATGTGACCAAACGCCGCTTTCAGTACTTGGCATATGTTGGGTATAAAAAGACGAAATTTCGAACTGCGAATATATGCAGAGAGCCAGAATTTGGCTCCAAAATATGGCTCAGGATTCGAAGTTGGGATATTTGCCTTATTTTGAAAATTGGAGGGGAGTTTGGGCAAAATGTGACTCACTGCCGCTTTCAGGACTTGGCATATGTTGGGTATAAAAAATCGTAATATCAAACTGCGAACACGTGCATTGAGCCAGAATTTGGCTCCAAATTATGGCTCAGGCCTCGAAATTGGGATGTTTGGGATATTTTGAAAACTGCAGGGGAGTTTGGGACAAATGTGACTCACTGCCGCTTTCAGAACTTGGCATATGTTGGGGATAAAAAGCCGTAATTTCAAACTGCAAATAGGTGCAGAGAGCCAAAATTTGGCTCCAAAATATGACTCAGGCCTCGAAATTGGGAAGTTTGGGATATTTTGAAAACTGCAGGGGTGTTTGGGACAAATATGACCAAACGCCGCTTTCAGTACTTGACATATGTTGGGTATAAAAAATTCGCAATTTCAAACTGCGAAAACGTGCAGAGAGCCAGAATTTGGCTCCAAAATATGGCTCAGGCCTCGAAATTGGGATGTTTGGGATATTTTGAGAACTGCAGGGGACTTTGGGACAAATATGACCAAACGCCGCTTTCAGTACTTGGCATATGTTGGGTATAAAAAGTCGTAATTTCAAACTGCGAATACGTGCAGAGAACCTGAATTTGGCTCTAAAATATGGCTCAGGCCTCGAAATTGGGATATTTGGGATATTTTGAAAACTGCAGGGGAGTGTGCAAAATGTGACTCACTGCCATTTTTAGAACTTGGCATATGTTGGGTATAAAATATCGTAATTTCAAACTGCGAATACGTGCAGAGAGCCAGAATTTGCCTCCAAAATATGGCTCAAGCCTCGAAATTGGGATATTTGGGATATTTTGAAAACTGCAGGGGAATTTGTGCAAAATGTGACTCACTGCCGCTTTCAGGACTTGGCATATGTTGGGTATAAAAAGTCGTAATATCAAACTCCGAATACGTGCAGAGGGCCAGAATTTGGCTCCAAAATATGGCTCAGGCTTTAAAATTGGGATGTTTGGGACATTTTGAAAACTGCAGGGAGGTTTGGGACAAATGTGACCAAACGCCGTTTCAGTACTTGGTATATGTTGGGTATAAAAAGTCGTAATTACAAACTGCGAATACTTGCAGAGAGCCAGAATATGGCTCCAAAATATTGCTCAGGCCTCGAAATTGGAATGTTTGGGATATTTTGAAAACTGCAGGAAGGTTTGGGACAAATGTGACCAAACGCCGCTTTCAGTACTTCGCATATGTTGGGTATAATAAATTCGTAATTTCAAACTGCGAATACATGCAGAGAGCCAGAATTTGGCTCCAAAATATAGCTCAGGCCTCGAAATTGGGATATTTGGGATATTTTGAAAACTGCAGGGGCGTTTGTGCAAAATGTGACTCAATGCCGTTTTCAGGACTTGGCATGTGTTGGGTATAAAAAGTCGTAATTTAAAACTGCAAATACGTGCAGAGACCCAGAATTTGGCTCGAAATTATGGCTCAGGCCTCGAAATTGGGATATTTGGGATATTTTGAAAACTGCAGGGGAGTTTGTGCAAAATGTGACTCACTGCCGCTTTCAGGACTTGGCATATGTTGGGTATAAAAAGTAGTAATATCAAACTGCGAATACGTGCAGAGAGCCAGAATTTGGCTCCAAAATATGGATCAGGACTCGATATTGGGATGTTTGGGATATTTTGAAAACTGCAGGAAGGTTTGTGCAAAATGTGACTCACTGCCGATTTCAGTACTTGGCATATGTTGGGTATAAAAAGTAGTAATATCAAACTGCGAATACGTGCAGAGAGCCAGAATTTGGCTCCAAAATATGGCTCAGGACTCGATATTGGGATGTTTGGGATATTTTGAAAACTGCAGGAAGGTTTGTGCAAAATGTGACTCACTGCCGATTTCAGTACTTGGCATATGTTGGGTATAAAAAGTAGTAATATCAAACTGCGAATACGTGCAGAGAGCCAGAATTTGGCTCCAAAATATGGATCAGGACTCGATATTGGGATGTTTGGGATATTTTGAAAACTGCAGGGGGGATTGGGACAAATTTGACCAAACGCCGCTTTCAGTACTTAGCATATGTTGGGTATAAAAAAGTCGCAATTTAAAACTGCAAATACGTGCAAAGGCCCAGAATTTGGCTCGAAAATATGGCTCAGGCCTCGAAATTGGGATATTTGGGATATTTTGAAAACTGCAGGGAGGTTTGTGACAAATGTGACCAAACGCCGCTTTCAGTACTTGGCATATGTTGGTATAAAAAAGTCGCAATTTCAACCTGCGAATACGTGCAGAGAGCTAGTATTTGGCTCCAAAATATGGCTCAGGCCTCTATATTAGGATATTTGGGTTATTTTGAAAACTGCAGGAAGGTTTGGGACAAATGTGACCAAATGCCGCTTTAAGTACTACGCAAATGTTGGGTATAAAAAAGTCGTAATTTCAAACTGCGAATACGTGCAGAGAGCCAGAATTTGGCTCCAAAATATAGCTCAGGCCTCGAAATTGGGATGTTTGGGATATTTTGAAAACTGCAGGGGACTTTGGGACAAATATGACCAAACTCCGCTTTCAGTACTTGGCATATGTTGGGTTTAAAATTTCGTAATTTCAAACTGCGAATACTTGCAGAGAGCCAGAATTTGGCTCCAAAATATTACTCAGGCCTCGAAATTGGGATATTTGGTTTATTTTGAAAACTGCAGGGAGGTTTGGGACAAATGTGACCAAACGCCGCTTTCAGTACTTGGCATATGTTGGGTATAAAAAGACGAAATTTCGAACTGCGAATATATGCAGAGAGCCAGAATTTGGCTCCAAAATATGGCTCAGGATTCGAAGTTGGGATATTTGCCTTATTTTGGAAATTGGAGGGGAGTTTGGGCAAAATGTGACTCACTGCCGCTTTCAGGACTTGGCATATGTTGGGTATAAAAAATCGTAATATCAAACTGCGAACACGTGCATTGAGCCAGAATTTGGCTCCAAATTATGGCTCAGGCCTCGAAATTGGGATGTTTGGGATATTTTGAAAACTGCAGGGGAGTTTGGGACAAATGTGACTCACTGCCGCTTTCAGAACTTGGCATATGTTGGGGATAAAAAGCCGTAATTTCAAACTGCAAATAGGTGCAGAGAGCCAGAATTTGGCTCCAAAATATGACTCAGGCCTCGAAATTGGGAAGTTTGGGATATTTTGAAAACTGCAGGGGTGTTTGGGACAAATATGACCAAACGCCGCTTTCAGTACTTGACATATGTTGGGTATAAAAAAGTCGCAATTTCAAACTGCGAAAACGTGCAGAGAGCCAGAATTTGGCTCCAAAATATGGCTCAGGCCTCGAAATTGGGATGTTTGGGATATTTTGAGAACTGCAGGGGACTTTGGGACAAATATGACCAAACGCCGCTTTCAGTACTTGGCATATGTTGGGTATAAAAAGTCGTAATTTCAAACTGCGAATACGTGCAGAGAACCTGAATTTGGCTCTAAAATATGGCTCAGGCCTCGAAATTGGGATATTTGGGATATTTTGAAAACTGCAGGGGAGTGTGCAAAATGTGACTCACTGCCATTTTTAGAACTTGGCATATGTTGGGTATAAAATATCGTAATTTCAAACTGCGAATACGTGCAGAGAGCCAGAATTTGCCTCCAAAATATGGCTCAAGCCTCGAAATTGGGATATTTGGGATATTTTGAAAACTGCAGGGGAATTTGTGCAAAATGTGACTCACTGCCGCTTTCAGGACTTGGCATATGTTGGGTATAAAAAGTCGTAATATCAAACTCCGAATACGTGCAGAGGGCCAGAATTTGGCTCCAAAATATGGCTCAGGCTTTAAAATTGGGATGTTTGGGACATTTTGAAAACTGCAGGGAGGTTTGGGACAAATGTGACCAAACGCCGTTTCAGTACTTGGCATATGTTGGGTATAAAAAGTCGTAATTTCAAACTGCGAATACGTGCAGAGGGCCTGAATTTGGCTCCATAATATGGCTCAGGCCTCGAAATTGGGATATTTGGGATATTTTGAAAACTGCAGGGGAGTTTGTGCAAAATGTGACTCACTGCCGTTTTTAGAACTTGGCATATGTTGGGTATAAAAAGTCATGATTTCAAACTGCGAATACGTGCAGAGAGCCAGAATTTGGCTCCAAAATTTGACTCAGGACTCGAAATTGGGAAGTTTGGGATATTTTGAAAACTGCAAGGGAGTTTGGGACAAATATGACCAAACGCCGCTTTCAGTACTTGACATAAGTTGGCTATAAAAAAGTCGCAATTTCAAACTGCGAATACGTGCAGAGAGCCAGAATTTGGCTCCAAAATATGGCTCAGGCCTCGAAATTGGGATGTTTGGGATATTTTGAGAACTGCAGGGGACTTTGGGACATATATGACCAAACGCTGCTATCAGTACTTGGCATATGTTGGGTATAAAAAGTCGTAATTTCAAACTGCGAATACGTGCAGAGAACCTGAATTTGGCTCTTAAATATGGCTCAGGCCTCGAAATTGGGATATTTGGGATAGTTTGAAAACTGCAGGGAGGTTTGGGACAAATGTGACCAAACGCCGCTTTCAGTACTTGGAATATGTTGGGTATAAAAAAGTAGTAATTTCAAACTGCGAGTACGTGCAGAGAGCCAGAATTTTACTCCAAAATATGGCTCAGATCTCGAAATTGGGATGTTTGGGATATTTCGAAAACTGCAGAGGAGTTTGTGCAAAATGTCACTCACTGCCGCTTTAAAGCACTTGGCATATGTTAGGTTTAAAAATTCGTAATATCAAATTGCGAATACATGCAGAGAGCCAGAATTTGGCTCCAAATTATTATTCAGGCCTCGAAATTGGGATATTTGGTTTATTTTGAAAACTGCAGGAAGGTTTGGGACAAATGTGACCAAACGCCGCTTTCAGTACTTGGCATATGTTGTGTATAAAAAGACGAAATTTCGAACTGCGAATACATGCAGAAAGCCAGAATTTGGATCCAAAATATGGCTCAGGCCTCGAAATTGGGATGTTTGTTATATTTTGAAAACTGCAGGGGAGTGTGTGCAAAATGTGACTCATTGCCGCTTTCAGGACTTGGCATATGTTGGGTATAAAAATTTACAATATCAAACTGCGAATATGTGCATAGAGCCAGAATTTGGCTCCAAATAATGGTGCAGGCCTCGAAATTAGGATGTTTGAGATATTTTGATAACTGCAGGGAGGTTTGGGACAAATGTGACCAAACGCCGCTTTCAGTACTTGCCATATGTTGGGTATAAAAAAGTTGCAATTTCAAACTGCGAATACGTGCAGAGAGCCAGAATTTTACTCCAAAATATGGCTCAGATCTCGAAATTGGGATGTTTGGGATATTTCGAAAACTGCAGAGGAGTTTGTGCAAAATGTGACTCACTGCCGCTGTAAAGCACTTGGCATATGTTGGGTTTAAAAATTCGTAATATCAAATTGCGAATACATGCAGAGAGCCAGAATTTGGCTCCAAATTATTACTCAGGCCTCGAAATTGGGATATTTGGTTTATTTTGAAAACTGCAGGGAGGTTTGGGACAAATGTGACCAAACGCCGCTTTCAGTACTTGGCATATGTTGGGTATAAAAAGACGAAATTTCGAACTGCGAATACATGCAGAAAGCCAGAATTTGGATCCAAAATATGGCTCAGGCCTCGAAATTGGAAACCCAAAATTGGGTTTGGGAAAAACCAAGTACTATATTTTGAAAACTGGAGGGAGGTTTGGGACAAATGTGACCAAACGCCGCTTTCAGTACTTGGCATATGTTGGTTATAATAAGATGTAATTTCAAACTGTGAATACGTGCAGAGAGCCAGAATTTGGCTCCAAAATATGGCTCAGTCCTCGATATTGGGATATTTGGGATATTTTGAAAACTGTAGGGGGGATTGGGACAAATGTGACCAAACGCCTCTTTCAGTACTTCGCATATGTTGGGTATAAAAAAGTTGTAATATCAACCTGCGAATACGTGCAGAGAGCCTGAATTTGGCTCCAAAATATGGCTCAGACGTCGAAATTGGGATGTTTGGGATTTTCTGAAAACTGAAGGGGAGTTTGTGCAAAATGTGACTCACTGCCGCTTTCAGTACTTAGCATACGTTGGGTATAAAAAGTCGTAATATCAAACTGGGAATACGTGCATAGAGCCAGAATTTGGCTTCAAAATATGGCTCAGGCCTCGAAATTGGAATGTTTGGGATATTTTGAAAACTGGAGAGAGGTTTGGGACAAATGTGACCAAACGCAGCTTTCAGGACTTGGCATATGTTGGGTATAAAAAGTCGTAATTTTAAACTGCGAATAAGTGAAGAGATCCAGAATTTGGGTCCAAAATATGGCTCAGGCCTCGATATTAGGATGTTTGGGATATTTTGAAAACTGCAGAGGGGATTTGGACAAATGTGACCAAACGCCGCTTCCAGCACTTGGCATATGTTGGGTATAAAAAAGTCGCAATTTCAAACTGCGAATACGTGCAGAGAGCCTGAATTTGGCTCCAAAATATGTCTCAGGCCTCGAAATGGGGAAATTTGGGATATTTCGAAAACTGCAGGGAGTTTGTGCAAAATGTGACTCACTGCCGCTTTCAGGACTTGGCATATGTTGGGTATAAAAAGTTGTAATATCAAACTGCGAATACGTGCATAGAGCCAGAGTTTGGCTCCAAAATATGGCTCAGGCCTCGAAATTAGGATGTTTGGGATATTTTAAAAACTGGAGGGAGGTTTGGGACAAATGTGACCAAACGCCGCTTTCAGCACTTGGTATATGTTGGGTATAAAAAGATGTAATTTCAAACTGCGAATACGTGCAGAGAGCCAGAATTTGATTCCAAAATATGGCTCAGGCCTCGAAATTGGGATATTTTGAAAACTGAAGGGGAGTTTGTGCAAAATGTGACTCACTGCCGCTTTCAGTACTTGGCATATGTTGGGTATAAAATTTGTAATATCAAACTGCGAATATTTGCAGAGAGCCAGAATTTGGCTCCAAAATATGGCTCAGGCCTCGATATAGGGATGTTTGGGATATTTTGAAAACTGCAGGAAGGTTTTGGACAAATGTGACCAAACGCCGCTTTCAGTACTTCGCATATGTTGGGTATAAAAAAGTCGTAATTTCAAACTGCGAATACGTGCAGAGAGCCAGAATTTGGCTCAAAAATATAGCTCAGGTTCGAAATTGGGATGTTTGGGATATTTTGAAAACTTTAGGGGACTTTGGGACAAATATGACTTAACGCTGCTTTCGGTACTTGACATATGTTGGGTATAAAAAGTCGTAATTTCAAACTGCGAATACGTGCAGAGAGCCTGAATTTGGCTCCAAAATATGGCTCAGGCCTCGAAATTGGGATATATGGAATATTTTGAAAACTGCAAGGAGGTTTTGGACAAATGTGACTAAACGCCGCTTTCAGTACTTCGCATATGTTGGGTATAAAAAGTCGATATTTCAAACTGCGAATACGTGCAGAGAGCCAGAATTTGTCTCCAAAATATGACTCAGGCCTCGAAATTGGGATATTTGGGATATTTCAAAAGCTGCAGGGGAGTTTGTGCAAAATGTAACTCATTGTCGCTTCCAGTACTTGGTATATGTTGGGTATAATAAGTTGTAATTTCAAACTGCGAATACGTGCAGAGAGCCAGAATTTGGCTACAAAATATTGCTCAGGCCTCGAAATTGGGATGTTTGGGATATTTTGAAAACTGCTGGGGACTTTGGGACAAATATGACCAAACGCCGCTTTCGGTACTTTACATATGTTGGGTATAAAAAGTCGTAATTTCAAACTGCGAATACGTGCAGAGAGCCAGAATTTGGCTCCAAAATATGGCTCAGGCCTCGAAATTAGGTTGTTTTGGATATTTTGAAAACTGGAGGGAGGTTTGGGACAAATGTGACCAAACGCCGCTTTCAGTACTTGGCATATGTTGGGAATAAAAAGTCGTAATTTCAAACTGCGAATACGTGCAGAGAGCCAGAATTTGGCTCCAAAATATGGCTCAAGGCTCGAAATTGGGATATTTAGGATATTTCGAAAACTGCATGGGAGTTTGTGCAAAATGTAATTCATTGCCGCATTCAGTACTTGGCATATGTTGGGTATAATAAGATGTAATTTCAAACTGCGAATACATGCAGAGAGCCAGAATTTGGCTCCAAAATATGGCTCAGTTCTCGATATTGGGATATTTGGGATATTTTGAAAACTGCACGGGGGATTGGGACAAATGTGACCAAACGCCTCTTTCAGTACTTCGCATATGTTGGGTATAAAAAAGTTGTAATATCAAACTGCGAATACGTGCAGAGAGCCTGAATTTGGCTCCAAAATATGGCTCAGACGTCGAAATTGGGATGTTTGGGATATTTAGAAAACTGAAGGGGAGTTTGTGCAAAATGTGACTCACTGCCGCTTTCAGTACTTAGCATACGTTGGGTATAAAAAGTCGTAATATCAAACTGCGAATACGTGCATAGAGCCAGAATTTGGCTTCAAAATATGGCTCAGGCCTCGAAATTGGAATGTTTGGGATATTTTGAAAACTGGAGGGAGGTTTGGGACAAATGTGACCAAACGCAGCTTTCAGGACTTGGCATATGTTGGGTATAAAAAGTCGTAATTTTAAACTGCGAATAAGTGCAGAGATCCAGAATTTGGGTCCAAAATATGGCTCAGGCCTCAAAATTGGGATATTTGGGATATTTTGAAAACTGCAGGGGAATTTGTTCAAAATGTGACTCACTTCTGCGTCCAGTACTTGGCATATGTTGGGTTTAAAAAGTCGTAATATCAAACTGCGAATACGTGCAGAGAGCCAAAATTTGGCTCCAAAATATTGCTCAGGCCTCGAAATTGTGATGTTTGGGATACTTTGAAAACTGCAGGGGACTTTCGGACAATTATGACCAAACGCCGCTTTCGGTACTTGACATATGTTGGGTATAAAAAGTCGTAATTTCAAACTGCGAATACGTGCAGAGAGCCTGAATTTGGCTCTAAAATATGGCTCAGGCCTCGAAATTGGGATATATGGAATATTTTGAAAACTGCAAAGAGGTTTGGGACAAATGTGACCAAACGCCGCTTTCAGTACTTCGCATATGTTGGGTATAAAAAGTCGTAATTTCAAACTGCGAATACGTGCAGAGAGCCAGAATTTGGCACCAAAATATGGCTCAGGCCTCGAAATTGGGTTTTTGGGATATTTTGAAAACTGGACGGAGGTTTGGGACAAATGTGACCAAACGCCGCTTTCAGTACTTGGCATATGTTGGGTATAAAAAGTCGTAATTTCAAACTGCGAATACGTGCAGAGAGCCAGAATTTGGCTCCAAAATATGGCTCAAGGCTCGAAATTGGGATATTTGGGATATTTCGAAAATTGCAGGGGAGTTTGTGCAAAATGTGACTCACTGCCGCTTTCAGTACTTGGCATATGTTGGGTATAAAATTCGTAATATAAAACTGCGAATACTTGCAGAGAGCCAGAATTTGGCTCCAAAATATGGCTCAGACCTCGAAATTGGTATATTAGGGATATTTTGAAAACTGCAGGGATGTTTGGGACAAATGTGACCAAACGCCGCTTTCAGTACTTAGCATATATTGGGTATAAAAAGATGCAATTTCAAACAGTGAATACGTGCGGTGAGCCAGAATTTGGCTCCAAAATATGGCTCAGGCCTCGAAATTGGGATGTTTGGGATATTTTGAAAACTGCAGGGGAGTTTGTGCAAAATGTGACTCACTGACGAGTCCAGTTCTTGGCATATGTTGGGTATAAAATTCGTAATATCAAACTGCGAATACGTGCAGAGAGCCAGAATTTGACACCAAAATATTGCTCAGGCATCGAAATTGGGATGTTTAGGATATTTTGAAAACTGCAGCGGAGTTTGTGCAAAATGTGACTCACTGCCGCTTTCAGTACTTGGAATATGTTGGGTATAAAAAGTAGTAATATCAACTGCGAATACATGCAGAGAGCCAGAAATTGGATCCAAAATATGGCTCAGGCCTCGAAATTGGGATATTTGGGATATTTTGAAAACTGCGAGGAGGTTTGGGACAAATGTGACCAAACGCCGCTTTCAGTACTTGGCATTTGTTGGGTATAAAAAGACGTAATTTCGAACTGCGAATACGTGCAGAGAGTCAGAATTTAGCTCCAAAATATGGCTCAGGTTTCGAAATTGGGATATTTGGGATATTTTGAAAACTGCAGGGGACTTTGGGACAAATATGACCAAACGCCGCTTTCAGTACTTGGCATATGTTTGGTATGTAAAGTCCTGATTTCAAACTGCGAATACGTGCAGAGAGCCAGAATTTGGCCCCAAAATATGGCTCAGTCCTCGATATTGGGATATTTGGGATATTTTGAAAACTGCAGGGGGGATGGGGACAAATGTGACCAAACGCCACTTTCAGTACTTCGCATATGTTGGGTATAAAAAAGTTGTAATATCAAACTGCGAATACGTGCAGAGAGCCAGAATTTGGCTCCAAAATATGGCTCAGGCGTCGAAATTGGGATGTTTGGGATATTTTGAAAACTGCAGGGGAGTTTGTCCAAAATGTGACTCACTGCCGCTTTCAGTACTTAGCATATGTTGGGTATAAAAAGTCGTAATATCAAACTGCGAATACGTGCATAGAGCCAGAATTTGGCTCCAAAATATGGCTCAGGCCTCGAAATTGGAATGTTTGGGATATTTTGAAAACTGGAGGGAGGTTTGGGACAAATGTGACCAAACGCCGCTTTCAGGACTTGGCATATGTTGGGTATAAAAAGTCGTAATTTCAAACTGCAAATACGTGCACAGATCCAGAATTTGGCTCCAAAATATGGCTCAGGCCTCGATATTAGGATGTTTGGGATATTTTGAAAACTGCAGAGGGGATTGGGACAAATGTGACCAAACGCCGCTTCCAGCACTTGGCATATGTTGGGTATAAAAAAGTCGCAATTTCAAACTGCGAATACGTGCAGAGAACCTGAATTTGGCTCCAAAATATGGCTCAGGGCCTCGAAATTGGGATATCTGGGATATTTTGAAAACTATAGGGGAGCTTGTGCAAATTGTGACTCTGCCGTTTTCAGGACTAGGCATATGTTGGGTATAAAAAGTCGTAATTTCAAACTGCGAATACGTGCAGAGAGCCAGAATTTGACTCCAAAATATGGCTCAGACCTCGAAATTGGGATATTAGGGATATTTTGAAAACTGCAGGGATGTTTGGGACAAATGTGACCAAACGCCGCTTTCAGTACTTAGCATATATTGGGTATAAAAATATGCAATTTCAAACAGCGAATACGTGCAGTGAGCCAGAATTTGGCTCCAAAATATGGCTCAGGCCTCGAAATTGGGATGTTTGGGATATTTTGAAAACTGCAGGGGAGTTTGTGCAAAACGTGACTCACTGCTGCGTCCAGTTCTTGGCATATGTTGGGTATAAAAAGTCGTAATATCAAACTGCGAATACGTGCAGAGAGCCAGAATTTGGCTCCAAAATATGGCTCAGGCCTCGAAATTGGGATATTTGGGATATTTTGAAAACTGGAGGGGAGTTTGTGCAAAATGTGACTCACTGCCGCTTTCAGTACTTGGCATATGTTGGGTATAAAAAGTCGTAATATCAAACTGCGAATACTTGCAGAGAGCCAGAATTTGGCTCCAAAATATGGCTCAGGCCTCGATATAGGGATGTTTGGGATATTTTGAAAACTGCAGGAAGGTTTGGGACAAATGTGACCAAGCGCCGCTTTCAGTACTTCGCGTATGTTGGGTATAAAAAAGCCGTAATTTCAAACTGCGAATACGTGCAGAGAGCCAGAATTTGGCTACAAAATATGGCTCAGGCCTCGAAATTGGGATGTTTGGGATATTTTGAAAACTGCAGGGGACTTTGGGACAAATATGACCAAACGCCACTTTCGGTACTTTACATATGTTGGGTATAAAAAGTCGTAATTTCAAACTGCGAATACGTGCGAAGAGCCTGAATATGGCTCCAAAATATGGCTCAGGCCTCGGAATTGGGATATTTGGGATATTTTGAAAACTGCAAGGAGGTTTGGGACAAATGTGACCAAACGCCGCTTTCAATACTTCGCATATTTTGGGTATAAAAAGTCGTAATTTCAAACTACGAATACGTGCAGAGAGCCAGAATTTAGCTCCAAAATATGGCTCAAGGCTCGAAATTATGATATTTGGGATATTTCGAAAATTGCAGGGGAGTTTGTGCAAAATGTAACTCGCTGCCGCTTTCGGGACTTCGCATATGTTGGGTATAAAAATTCGTAATATCAAACTGCGAATACGTGCAGAGAGCCAGAATTTAGCTCCAAAATATGGCTCAGGCCTCGATATTGGGATGTTTGGGATATTTTGAAAACTGCAGGAAGATTTGGGACAAATGTGACCAAACGCCGCTTTCAGTACTTGGCATATGTTGGGTATAAAAAGTCGTTATTTTAAACTGCGAATACGTGCAGAGAGCCAGAATTTGGCTCCAAAATATGGCTCAGGCCTCGAAATTGGGATATTTGGGATATTTCGAAAACTGCAGGGGAGTTTGTGCAAAATGTAACTCATTGCCGCTTTCAGTACTTGGCATATGTTGGGTATAATAAGTTGTAATTTCAAACTGCGAATACGTGCAGAGAGCCAAAATTTGGCTCCAAAATATGGCTCAGGCGTCGAAATTGGGATGTTTGGGATGTTTTGAAAATTGCAGGGGAGTTTGTGCAAAATGTGACTCACTGCCGCTTTCAGTACTCTGCATATGTTGGGTATAAAATTCGTATTATCAAACTGCGAAAACGTGCAGAGAGCCAGAATTTGGCTAAAAAATATGGCTCAGGCCTCGATATTGGGATGTTTGGGATATTTTGAAAACTGCAGGAAGGTTTGGGACAAATGTGACTCACTGCCGCTTTCTGTACTTCGCATATGTTGGGTATAAAAAGTCGTAATATCAAACTGCGAATACGTGCAAAGAGCCAGAATTTGGCCCCAAAATATGGCTCAGGCCTCGATATTGGGATGTTTGGGATATTTTGAAAACTGCAGGAAGGTTTGGGACAAATGTGACTCACTGCCGCTTTCTGTACTCTGCATATGTTGGGTATAAAAATTCGTAATTTCAAACTGCGAATACATGCAGAGAGCCAGAATTTGACTCCAAAATATGGCTCAGGCCTCGAAATTAGGATTTTTTGGATATTTAGAAAACTGCAGGGGAGTTGGTGCAAAATGTGACTCTCTTCCGTTTTCAGGACTTGGCATATGTTGGGTATAAAAAAGTCGCAATTTCAAACTGCGAATACGTGCAGAGAGCCAGAATTTGGCTCCAAAATATGGCTCAGGCCTCGAAATTGGGATGTTAGGGATATTTTGAAAACTGTAGGGGACTTTGGGATAAATATGACCTAACGCTGCTTTCGGTACTTGACATATGTTGGGTATAAAAAGTCGTAATTTCAAACTGCGAATACGTGCAGAGAGCCTGAATTTGGCTCCAAAATATGGCTCAGGCCTCGAAATTGGGATATATGGAATATTTTGAAAACTGCAAGGAGGTTTGGGACAAATGTGACTAAACGCCGCTTTCAGTACTTCGCATATGTTGGGTATAAAAAGTCGATATTTCAAACTGCGAATACGTGCGGAGCCAGAATTTGGCTCCAAAATATGACTCAGGCCTCGAAATTGGGATATTTGGGATATTTCAAAAACTGCAGGGGAGTTTGTGCAAAATGTAACTCATTGTCGCTTCCAGTACTTGGTATATGTTGGGTATAATAAGTTGTAATTTCAAACTGCGAATACGTGCAGAGAGCCAGAATTTGGCTCCAAAATATGGCTCAGTCCTCGATATTGGGATATTTGGGATATTTTGAAAACTGCAGGGGGGATTGGGACAAATGTGACCAAACGCCACTTTCAGTACTTCGCATATGTTGGGTATAAAAAAGTCGTAATATCAAACTGCGAATACGTGCAGAGAGCCAGAATTTGGCTCCAAAATATGGCTCGGGCGTCGAAATTTGGATGTTTGGATTATTTTGAAAACTGCAGGGGAGTTTGTGCAAAATGTGACTCACTGCCGCTTTCAGTACTTAGCATATGTTGGGTATAAAAAGTCGTAATATCAAACTGCGAATACGTGCATAGAGCCAGAATTTGGCTCCAAAATATGGCTCAGGCCTCGAAATTGGAATGTTTGGGATATTTTGAAAACTGGAGAGAGGTTTGGGACAAATGTGACCAAACGCCGCTTTCAGGACTTGGCATATGTTGGGTATAAAAAGTCGTAACTTCAAACTGCGAATACGTGCAGAGATCCAGAATTTGGCTCCAAAATATGGCTCAGGCCTCGATATTAGGATGTTTGGGATATTTTGAAAACTGGAGAGAGGTTTGGGACAATGTGACCAAACGCCGCTTTCAGGACTTGGCATATGTTGGGTATAAAAAGTCGTAACTTCAAACTGCGAATACGTGCAGAGAGCCAAAATTTGGCTCCAAAATATGGCTCAGGCCTCGTAATTAGGATATTTGGGTTATTTTGAAAACTGCAGGGAGGTTTAGGACAAATGTGACCAAACGTCGCTTTCAGTACTTGGCATACTTTGGGTATAACAATTCGTAATTTCAAACTGCGAATACATGCAGAGAGCCTGAATTTGGCTCCAAAATATGGCTCAGGCGTCGAAATTGGGATGTTTGGGATGTTTTGAAAATTGCAGGGGAGTTTGTGCAAAATGTGACTCACTGCCGCTTTCAGTACTCTGCATATGTTGGGTATAAAAAGTCGTAACTTCAAACTGCGAATACGTGCAGAGATCCAGAATTTGGCTCCAAAATATGGCTCAGGCCTCGATATTAGGATGTTTGGGATTTTTTGAAAACTGCAGAGTGGATTGGGACAAATGTGACCAAACGCCGCTTCCAGCACTTGGCATATGTTGGGTATAAAAAAGTCGCAATTTCAAACTGCGAATACGTGCAGGGAGCCAGAATTTGGCTACAAAATATTGCTCAGGCCTCGAAATTGGGATGTTTGGGATATTTTGAAAACTGCAGGGGACTTTGGGACATATATGACCAAACACCGCTTTCGGTACTTGACATATGTTGGGTATAAAAAGTCGTAATTTCAAACTGCGAATACGTGCAGAGAGCCAGAATTTGGCTCCAAAATATGGCTCAGGCCTCGAAATTGGGTTGTTTGGGATATTTTGAAAACTGGAGGGAGGTTTGGGACAAATGTGACCAAACGCCGCTTTCAGTACTTGGCATATGTTAGGTATAAAAAGTCGTAATTTCAAACTGCGAATACGTGCAGAGAGCCAGAATTTGGCTCCAAAATATGGCTCAAGGCTCGAAATTGGGATATTTGGGATATTTTGAAAATTGCAGGGGATTTTGTGCAAAATGTGACTCACTGCCGCTTTCAGGACTTGGCATATGTTGGGTATAAAAAGTCGTTATTTCAAACTGCAAATACGTGCAGAGAGCCAGAATTTGGCTCCAAAATATGGCTCAGGCCTCGAAATTGGGATATTTGGGATATTTCGAAAACTGCAGGGGAGTTTGTGCAAAATGTAATTCATTGCCGCTTTCAGTACTTGGCATATGTTGGGTATAATAAGATGTAATTTAAAAATGCGAATGTGCAGAGAGCCAGAATTTGGCTCCAAAATATGGCTCAGTCCTTGATATTGGGATATTTGGGATATTTTGAAAACTGCAGGGGGGATTGGGACAAATGTGACCAAACGCCACTTTCAGTACTTGGCATACTTTGGGTATAACAATTCGTAATTTCAAACTGCGAATACATGCAGAGAGCCTGAATTTGGCTCCAAAATATGGCTCAAGGCTCGAAATTGGGATATTTGGGATATTTCGAAAATTGCAGTGGAGTTTGTGCAAAATGTGACTCACTGCCACTTTCAGTACTTGGCATATGTTGGGGATAAAATTCGTAATATAAAACTGCGAATACTTGCAGAGAGCCAGAATTTGGCTCCAAAATATGGCTCAGGCCTCAATATTGGGATATTTGGGATATTTTGAAAACTGCAGGGGGGATTGGGACAAATGTGACCAAACGCCGCTTTCAGTACTTCGCATATGTTGGGTATAAAAAATTCGTAATTTCAAACTGCGAATACGTGCAGAGAGCCAGAATTTGGCTCCAAAATATGGCTCAGGCGTCGAAATTGGGATGTTTGGGATGTTTTGAAAACTGCATGGGACTTTGTGCAAAATGTGACTCACTGCCGCTTTCAGTACTCTGCATATGTTGGGTATAAAATTCCTATTATCAAACTGCGAATACGTGCAGAGAGCCAGAATTTGGCTCCAAAATATGGCTCAGGCCTCAATATTGGGATGTTTGGGATATTTTGAAAACTGCAGGAATGTTTGGGACAAATGTGACTCACTGCCGCTTTCTGTACTTCACATATGTTGGGTATAAAAAGTCGTAATATCAAACTGCGAATACGTGCAAAGAGCCAGAATTTGGCCCCAAAATATGGCTCAGGCCTCGAAATTGGGATGTTTGGGATATTTTGAAAACTGGAGGGAGGTTTGGGACAAATGTGACCAACGCCGCTTTCAGTACTTGGCATACTTTGGGTATAAAAATTCGTAATTTCAAACTGCGAATACATGCAGAGAGCCAGAATTTGACTCCAAAATATAGCTCAGGCCTCGAAATTGGAATATTTGGAATATTTCGAAAACTGCAGGGAGGTTTGGGACAAATGTGACCAAACGTCGCTTTCAGTACTTGGCTTATGTTGGGTATAAAAAAATCGCAATTTCAAACTGCGAATACGTGCAGAGAGCCAGAATTTGGCCCCAAAATATGGCTGAGGCCTCGAAATTGGGATTTTTTGGATATTTAGAAAACTGCAGGGGAGTTGGTGCAAAATGTGACTCACTGCTGTTTTCAGGACTTGGCATATGTTGGGTTTAAAAAGTCGTAATTTAAAACTGCGAATACATGCAAAGAGCCAGAATTTGGCTTCAAAATATGGCTCAGGCCTCGATATTGGGATATTTGGGATATTTGGGATATTTTGAAAACTGCAGGGAGGTTTGGGACAAATGTGACCAAACGCCGCTTTCAGTCCTTTGCATATGTTGGGTATAAAAAAGTCGTAATTTCAAACTGCGAATACGTGCAGAGAGCCAGAATTGGACTCCAAAATATTGCTCAGGCATCGAAATTGGGATGTTTGGGATATTTTGAAAACTGCAGCGGAGTTTGTGCAAAATGTGACTCACTGCCGCTTTCAGTACTTGGCATATGTTGGGTATAAAAAGTAGTAATATCAACTGCGAATACATGCAGAGAGCCAGAAATTGGCTCCAAAATATGGCTCAGGCCTCGAAATTGGGATATTTGGGATATTTTGAAAACTGCGAGGAGGTTTGGGACAAATGTGACCAAACGCCGCTTTCAGTACTTGGCATTTGTTGGGTATAAAAAGACGTAATTTCGAACTGCGAATACGTGCAGAGAGTCAGAATTTAGCTCCAAAATATTGCTCAGGTTTCGAAATTGGGATATTTGGGATATTTTGAAAACTGCAGGGGACTTTGGGACAAATATGACCAAACGCCGCTTTCAGTACTTGGCATATGTTTGGTATGAAAAGTCCTGATTTCAAACTGCGAATACGTGCAGAGAGCCAGAATTTGGCTCCAAAATATTGCTCAGTCCTCGATATTGGGATATTTGGGATATTTTGAAAACTGCAGGGGGGATTGGGACAAATGTGACCAAACGCCACTTTCAGTACTTCGCATATATTGGGTATAAAAATTCGTAATATCAAACAGCGAATACGTGCATAGAGCCAGAATTTGGCTCCAAATTATGGCTTAGGCCACGAAATTGGGATGTTTGGGATATTTTGAAAACTGCAGGGAGGTTTGGGACAAATGTGACCAAACACCGCTTTCAGTACTTGACATATGTTTGGTAAAAAAAGTGGTAATTTCAAACTGCGAATACGCGCAAAGAGCCAGAATTTGGCTCCAAAATATGACTGAGGCCTCGAAATTGGGAAGTTTGGGATATTTTGAAAACTGCAGGGGAGTTTGGGACAAATATGACCAAATGCCGCTTTCAGTACTTGACATATGTTGGGTATAAAAAAGTCGCAATTTCAAACTGCGAATACGTGCAGAGAGCCAGAATTTGGCTCCAAAATATGGCTCAGGCCTCCAAATTGGGATGTTTGGGATATTTTGACAACTGCAGGGGACTTTGGGACAAATATGACCAAACGCCGCTTTCGGTACTTGACATATGTTGGGAATAAAAAGTCGTAATTTCAAACTGCGAATACGTGCAGAGAGCCAGAATTTGGCTCCAAAATATGGCTCAGGCCTCGAAATTGGTTTGTTTGGGATATTTTGAAAACTGGAGGGAGGTTTGGGACAAATGTGACCAAACGCCGCTTTCAGTACCTGGCATATGTTGGGTATAAAAAGTCGTAATTTCAAACTGCGAATACGTGCAGAGAGCCAGAATTTGGTTCCAAAATATGGCTCAGGCCTCGAAATTGGGATATTTGGGATATTTTGAAAACTGAAGGGGAGTTTGTGCAAAATGTGACTCACTGCCGCTTTCAGTACTTGGCATATGTTGGGTATAAAATTCGTAATATCAAACTGCGAATACTTGCAGAGAGCCAGAATTTAGCTCCAAAATATGGCTCAGGCCTCGATATAGGGATGTTTGGGATATTTTGAAAACTGCAGGAAGGTTTTGGACAAATGTGACCAAACGCCGCTCTCAGTACTTGGCATATGTTGGGTATAAAAAAGTCGCAATTTCAAACTGCGAATACATGTAGAGAGCCATAATTTGGCTCCAAAATATGGCTCAGGCCTCGTAATTAGGCTATTTGGGATATTTTGAAAACTGCACTGAGGTTTGAGACAAATGTGACCAAATGTCGCTTTCAGTACTTGGCATTTGTTGGGTATAAAAAAGTCGCAATTTCAAACTGCGAATACGTGTAGAGAGCCAGAATTTAGCTCCAAAATATGGCTCAGGCCTCGAAATTGGGATGTTTGGGATATTTTGAAAACTGCAGGGGACTTTGGGACAAATATGACTAAACGCTGCTTTCGGTACTTGACATATGTTGGGTATAAAAAGTCGTAATTTCAAACTGCGAATACGTGCAGAGAGCCTGAATTTGGCTCCAAAATATGGCTCAGGCCTCGAATTGGGATATTTGCGTTATTTTGAAAACTGGAGGGGAGTTTTTGCAAAATGTGACTCACTGCCGCTTTCAGTACTTGGCATATGTTGGGTATAAAATTCGTAATATAAAACTGCGAATACTTGCAGAAAGCCAGAATTTGGCTCCAAAATATGGCTCAGGCCTCGATATAGGGATGTTTGGGATATTTTGAAAACTGCAGGAAGGTTTGGGACAAATGTGACCAAAAGCCGCTTCCAGCACTTGGCATATGTTGGGTATAAAAAAGTCGCAATTTCAAACTGCGAACACGTGCAGAGAGCCAGAAATTGGCTCCAAAATATGGCTCAGGGCCTCGAAATTGGGATATCTGGGATATTTTGAAAACTATAGGGGAGCTTGTGCAAATTGTGACTCTGCCGTTTTCAGGACTAGGCATATGTTGGGTATAAAAAGTCGTAATTTAAAACTGCGAATACGTGCAGAGAGCCTGACTTTGACTCCAAAATATGGCTCAGACCTCGAAATTGGGATATTAGGGATATTTTGAAAACTGCAGGGATGTTTGGGACAAATGTGACCAAACGCCGCTTTCAGTACTTAGCATATATTGGGTATAAAAATATGCAATTTCAAACAGCGAATACGTGCAGTGAGCCAGAATTTGGCTCCAAAATATGGCTCAGGCCTCGAAATTGGGATATTTGGAATATTTTGAAAACTGGAGGGGAGTTTGTGCAAAATGTGACTCACTGCCGCTTTCAGTACTTAGCATATGTTGGGTATAAAATTCGTAATATCAAACTGCGAATACTTGCAGAGAGCCAGAATTTGGCTCCAAAATATGGCTCAGGCCTCGATATAGGGATGTTTGGAATATTTTGAAAACTGCAGGAAGGTTTGGGACAAATGTGACCAAACGCCGCTTTCGGTACTTTACATATGTTGGGTATAAAAAGTCGTAATTTCAAACTGCGAATACGTGCGAAGAGCCTGAATTTGGCTCCAAAATATGGCTCAGGCCTCGGAATTGGGATATTTGGGATATTTTGAAAACTGCAAGGAGGTTTGGGACAAATGTGACCAAACGCCACTTTCAGTACTTCGCATATGTTGGGTATAAAAAAGTCGCAATTTCAAACTGCGAATACATGCAGAGAGCCAGAATTTGGCTCCAATATATGGCTCAGGCCTCGAAATTGGGATGTTTGGGATATTTTGAAAATTGCAGGGGAGTTTGTTCAAAATGTGACTAATTGCCGCTTTCAGAACTTGGCATATGTTGGGTATAAAAAGCCGTAATTTAAAACTGCGAATACGTGCAGAGAGCCAGAATTTACCTCCAAAATAATGCTCAGGCCCCGAAATTGGGATGTTTGGGATATTTTGAAAACTTGAGGGAGGTTTGGGACAAATGTGACCAAACGCCGCTTTAAGCACTTGGCATATATTGGGTATAAAAAAGTCGCAATTTCAAACTGCGAATACGTGCATAGAGCCAGAATTCAGCTCCATAATATGGCTCAGGTCTCGAAATTGGGATATTTGGGATATTTTGAAAACTGCAGGGGAGTTTGTGCAAAATGTGACTCTCTGCCACTTTCAGGACTTGGCATATGTTGGGTATAAAAAGTGATAATTTCAAACTGCGAATATGCGCAGAGAGCCAGAATTTGTCTCCAAAATATGACTCAGGCCTCGAAATTGGGAAGTTTGGGATGTTTTGAAAACTGCAGGGGGGTTTGGGACAAATATGACCAAATGCCTCTTTCAGTACTTGACATATGTTGGGTATAAAAAAGTCGCAATTTCAAACTGCGAATACGTGCAGAGAGCCAGAATTTGGCTCCAAAACATGGCTCAGGCCTCGAAATTGCGATATTTGCGTTATTTTGAAAACTGGAGGGGAGTTGTGGCAAAATGTGACTCACTGCCGCTTTCAGGACTTGTCATATATTGGGTATAAAAATTCGTAATATCAAACAGCGAATACGTGCATAGAGCCAGAATTTGGCTCCAAATTATGGCTCAGGCCTCGAAATTGGGATGTTTGGGATATTTTGAAAACTGCAGGGAGGTTTGGGACAAATGTGACCAAACACCGCTTTCAGTACTTGACATATGTTTGGTAAAAAAAGTGGTAATTTCAAACTGCGAATACGCGCAAAGAGCCAGAATTTGGCTCCAAAATATGACTCAGGCCTCGAAATTGGGAAGTTTGGGATATTTTGAAAACTGCAGGGGAGTTTGGGACAAATATGACCAAATGCCGCTTTCAGTACTTGACATATGTTGGGTATAAAAAAGTCGCAATTTCAAACTGCGAATACGTGCAGAGAGCCAGAATTTGGCTCCAAAATATGGCTCAGGCCTCCAAATTGGGATGTTTGGGATATTTTGACAACTGCAGGGGACTTTGGGACAAATATGACCAAACGCCGCTTTCGGTACTTGACATATGTTGGGAATAAAAAGTCGTAATTTCAAACTGCGAATACGTGCAGAGAGCCAGAATTTGGCTCCAAAATATGGCTCAGGCCTCGAAATTGGTTTGTTTGGGATATTTTGAAAACTGGAGGGAGGTTTGGGACAAATGTGACCAAACGCCGCTTTCAGTACCTGGCATATGTTGGGTATAAAAAGTCGTAATTTCAAACTGCGAATACGTGCAGAAAGCCAGAATTTGGTTCCAAAATATGGCTCAAGCCTCGAAATTGGGATATTTGGGATATTTTGAAAACTGAAGGGGAGTTTGTGCAAAATGTGACTCACTGCCGCTTTCAGTACTTGGCATATGTTGGGTATAAAATTCGTAATATCAAACTGCGAATACTTGCAGAGAGCCAGAATTTAGCTCCAAAATATGGCTCAGGCCTCGATATAGGGATGTTTGGGATATTTTGAAAACTGCAGGAAGGTTTTGGACAAATGTGACCAAACGACGCTCTCAGTACTTGGCATATGTTGGGTATAAAAAAGTCGCAATTTCAAACTGCGAATACATGTAGAGAGCCATAATTTGGCTCCAAAATATGGCTCAGGCCTCGTAATTAGGATATTTGGGATATTTTGAAAACTGCACTGAGGTTTGAGACAAATGTGACCAAATGTCGCTTTCAGTACTTGGCATTTGTTGGGTATAAAAAAGTCGCAATTTCAAACTGCGAATACGTGTAGAGAGCCAGAATTTAGCTCCAAAATATGGCTCAGGCCTCGATATAGGGATGTTTGGAATATTTTGAAAACTGCAGGAAGGTTTGGGACAAATGTGACCAAACGCCGCTTTCGGTACTTTACATATGTTGGGTATAAAAAGTCGTAATTTCAAACTGCGAATACGTGCGAAGAGCCTGAATTTGGCTCCAAAATATGGCTCAGGCCTCGGAATTGGGATATTTGGGATATTTTGAAAACTGCAAGGAGGTTTGGGACAAATGTGACCAAACGCCACTTTCAGTACTTCGCATATGTTGGGTATAAAAAAGTCGCAATTTCAAACTGCGAATACATGCAGAGAGCCAGAATTTGGCTCCAATATATGGCTCAGGCCTCGAAATTGGGATGTTTGGGATATTTTGAAAATTGCAGGGGAGTTTGTTCAAAATGTGACTAATTGCCGCTTTCAGAACTTGGCATATGTTGGGTATAAAAAGCCGTAATTTAAAACTGCGAATACGTGCAGAGAGCCAGAATTTAGCTCCAAAATAATGCTCAGGCCCCGAAATTGGGATGTTTGGGATATTTTAAAAACTTGAGGGAGGTTTGGGACAAATGTGACCAAACGCCGCTTTAAGCACTTGGCATATATTGGGTATAAAAAAGTCGCAATTTCAAACTGCGAATACGTGCATAGAGCCAGAATTCAGCTCCATAATATGGCTCAGGTCTCGAAATTGGATATTTGGGATATTTTGAAAACTGCAGGGGAGTTTGTGCAAAATGTGACTCTCTGCCACTTTCAGGACTTGGCATATGTTGGGTATAAAAAGTGATAATTTCAAACTGCGAATATGCGCAGAGAGCCAGAATTTGTCTCCAAAATATGACTCAGGCCTCGAAATTGGGAAGTTTGGGATGTTTTGAAAACTGCAGGGGGGTTTGGGACAAATATGACCAAATGCCGCTTTCAGTACTTGACATATGTTGGGTATAAAAAAGTCGCAATTTCAAACTGCGAATACGTGCAGAGAGCCAGAATTTGGCTCCAAAACATGGCTCAGGCCTCGAAATTGCGATATTTGCGTTATTTTGAAAACTGGAGGGGAGTTTGGGCAAAATGTGACTCACTGCCGCTTTCAGGACTTGTCATATATTGGGTATAAAAATTCGTAATATCAAACAGCGAATACGTGCATAGAGCCAGAATTTGGCTCCAAATTATGGCTCAGGCCTCGAAATTGGGATGTTTGGGATATTTTGAAAACTGCAGGGAGGTTTGGGACAAATGTGACCAAACACCGCTTTCAGTACTTGACATATGTTTGGTAAAAAAAGTGGTAATTTCAAACGGCGAATACGCGCAAAGAGCCAGAATTTGGCTCCAAAATATGACTCAGGCCTCGAAATTGGGAAGTTTGGGATATTTTGAAAACTGCAGGGGAGTTTGGGACAAATATGACCAAATGCCGCTTTCAGTACTTGACATATGTTGGGTATAAAAAAGTCGCAATTTCAAACTGCGAATACGTGCAGAGAGCCTGAATTTGGCTCCAAAATATGGCTCAGGCCTCCAAATTGGGATGTTTGGGATATTTTGACAACTGCAGGGGACTTTGGGACAAATATGACCAAACGCCGCTTTCGGTACTTGACATATGTTGGGAATAAAAAGTCGTAATTTCAAACTGCGAATACGTGCAGAGAGCCAGAATTTGGCTCCAAAATATGGCTCAGGCCTCGATATAGGGATGTTTGGGATATTTTGAAAACTGCAGGAAGGTTTTGGACAAATGTGACCAAACGACGCTCTCAGTACTTGGCATATGTTGGGTATAAAAAAGTCGCAATTTCAAACTGCGAATACATGTAGAGAGCCATAATTTGGCTCCAAAATATGGCTCAGGCCTCGTAATTAGGATATTTGGGATATTTTGAAAACTGCACTGAGGTTTGAGACAAATGTGACCAAATGTCGCTTTCAGTACTTGGCATTTGTTGGGTATAAAAAAGTCACAATTTCAAACTGCGAATACGTGTAGAGAGCCAGAATTTAGCTCCAAAATATGGCTCAGGCCTCGAAATTGGGATGTTTGGGATATTTTGAAAACTGCAGGGGACTTTGGGACAAATATGACCAAACGCTGCTTTCGGTACTTGACATATGTTGGGTATAAAAAGTCGTAATTTCAAACTGCGAATA
Source organism: Procambarus clarkii (assembly GCF_040958095.1). Lineage (NCBI taxonomy): Eukaryota > Metazoa > Arthropoda > Malacostraca > Decapoda > Cambaridae > Procambarus > Procambarus clarkii. The sequence goes on from NW_027189165.1 coordinate 1,280,993, forward strand.
CGTGCAGAGAGCCAGAATTTGGCTCCAAAATATGGCTCAGGCCTCGAAATTGGTTTGTTTGGGATATTTTGAAAACTGGAGGGAGGTTTGGGACAAATGTGACCAAACGCCGCTTTCAGTACCTGGCATCTGTTGGGTATAAAAAGTCGGAATTTCAAACTGCGAATACGTGCAAAGAGCCAGAATTTGGTTCCAAAATATGGCTCAGGCCTCGAAATTGGGATATTTGGGATATTTTGAAAACTGAAGGGGAGTTTGTGCAAAATGTGACTAACTGCCGCTTTCAGTACTTAGAATATGTTGGGTATAAAATTCGTAATATCAAACTGCGAATACTTGCAGAGAGCCAGAATTTAGCTCCAAAATATGGCTCAGGCCTCGATATAGGGATGTTTGGGATATTTTGAAAACTGCAGGAAGGTTTTGGACAAATGTGACCAAACGCCGCTTTCAGTACTTCGCATATGTTGGGTATAAAAAAGTCGTAATTTCAAATTGCGAATACGTGCAGAGAACCAGAATTTGGCTCAAAAATATAGCTCAGGCCTCGAAATTGGGATGTTTGGGATATTTTGAAAACTGCAGGGGAGTTTGCTCAAAATGTGACTCACTGCTGCGTCCAGTACTTGGCATATGTTGGGTTTAAAAAGTCGTAATATCAAACTGCGAATACGTGCAGAGAGCCAAAAATTGGCTCCAAAATATGACTAAGGCCTCGTAATTAGGATATTTGGGTTATTTTGAAAACTGCAGGGAGGTTTGAGACAAATGTGACCAAATGTCGCTTTCAGTACTTGGCATATGTTGGGTATAAAAAAGTCGCAATTTCAAACTGCGAATACATGTAGAGAGCCAGAATTTGGCTCCAAAATATGGCTCAGGCCTCGAAATTGAGATGTTTGGGATATTTTGAAAACTGCAGGGGACTTTGGGACAAATATGACCAAACGCTGCTTTCGGTACTTGACATATGTTGGGTATAAAAAGTCGTAATTTCAAACTGCGAATACGTGCAGAGAGCCTGAATTTGGCTCCAAAATATGGCTCAGGCCTCGAAATTGGGATATATGGAATATTTTGAAAACTGCAAGGAGGTTTGGGACAAATGTGACCAAACGCCGCTTTCAGTACTTGGCATATGTTGGGTATAAAAATTCGTAATTTCAAACTGCGAATACGTGCAGAGAGCCAGAATTTGGCTCCAAAATATGGCTCAAGGCTCGAAATTGGGATATTTGGGATATTTTGAAAACTGAAGGGGAGTTTGTGCAAAATGTGACTCACTGCCGCTTTCAGTACTTAGAATATGTTGGGTATAAAATTCGTAATATCAAACTGCGAATACTTGCAGAGAGCCAGAATTTAGCTCCAAAATATGGCTCAGGCCTCGATATAGGGATGTTTGGGATATTTTGAAAACTGCAGGAAGGTTTTGGACAAATGTGACCAAACGCCGCTTTCAGTACTTCGCATATGTTGGGTATAAAAAAGTCGTAATTTCAAATTGCGAATACGTGCAGAGAGCCAGAATTTGGCTCAAAAATATAGCTCAGGCCTCGAAATTGGGATGTTTGGGATATTTTGAAAACTGCAGGGGAGTTTGCTCAAAATGTGACTCACTGCTGCGTCCAGTACTTGGCATATGTTGGGTTTAAAAAGTCGTAATATCAAACTGCGAATACGTGCAGAGAGCCAAAAATTGGCTCCAAAATATGACTAAGGCCTCGTAATTAGGATATTTGGGTTATTTTGAAAACTGCAGGGAGGTTTGAGACAAATGTGACCAAATGTCGCTTTCAGTACTTGGCATATGTTGGGTATAAAAAAGTCGCAATTTCAAACTGCGAATACATGTAGAGAGCCAGAATTTGGCTCCAAAATATGGCTCAGGCCTCGAAATTGAGATGTTTGGGATATTTTGAAAACTGCAGGGGACTTTGGGACAAATATGACCAAACGCTGCTTTCGGTACTTGACATATGTTGGGTATAAAAAGTCGTAATTTCAAACTGCGAATACGTGCAGAGAGCCTGAATTTGGCTCCAAAATATGGCTCAGGCCTCGAAATTGGGATATATGGAATATTTTGAAAACTGCAAGGAGGTTTGGGACAAATGTGACCAAACGCCGCTTTCAGTACTTGGCATATGTTGGGTATAAAAATTCGTAATTTCAAACTGCGAATACGTGCAGAGAGCCAGAATTTGGCTCCAAAATATAGCTCAAGGCTCGAAATTGGGATATTTGGGATATTTCGAAAATTGCAGGGGAGTTTGTGCAAAATGTGACTCACTGCCGTTTTCAGGACTTGGCATATGTTGGGTTTAAAAAGTCGTAATATCAAACTTACATTACGTGCAGAGAGCCAGAATTTGGCTCCAAAATATGGCTCAGGCCTCGATAATGGGATGTTTGGGATATTTTGAAAACTGAAGGGGAGTTTGTGCATAATGTGACTCACTGCCGCTTTCAGTACTTGACATATGTTGGGTATAAAAAGTCGTAATTTCAAACTGCGAATACTTGCAGAGAGCCAGAATTTGGCTCCAAAATATGAATCAGGCCTCGAAATTGGGATGTTTGGGATATTTTGAAAACTGCAAGGAGGTTTGGGACAAATGTGACCAAACTCCGCTTTCAGTACTTGGCATATGTTTGGTAAAAAATGTGGTAATTTCAAACTGCGAATACGCGCAAAGAGCCAGAATTTGGCTCCACAATATTACTCATGCCTCGAAATTGGGAAGTTTGGGATATTTTGAAAACTGCAAGGAGGTTTGGGACAAATATGACCAAAGGCCGCTTTCAGTACTTGACATATGTTGGGTATAAAAAAGTCGCAATTTCAAACTGCGAATACGTGCAGAGAGCCAGAATTTGGCTCCAAAATATGGCTCAGGCCTCGAAATTGGGATATTTGGGATATTTTGAAAACTGCAAGGAGGTTTGGGACAAATGTTACCAAACGCGGCGCCGCTTTCAGTACTTCGCATATGTTAGGTATAAAAATTCGTAGTTTCAATCTGCGAATACGTGCAGAGTGCCAGAATTTGGCTCCAAAATATGGCTCAGGCCTCGAAATTGGTTTGTTTGGGATATTTTGAAAACTGGAGGGAGGTTTGGGACAAATGTGACCAAATGCCGCTTTCAGTACTTGGCATATGTTGGGTATAAAAAGTCGTAATTTCAAACTGCGAATACGTGCAGAGAGCCAGAATTTGGCTCCAAAATATGGCTCAGGCCTCGAAATTGAGATATTTGTGATATTTCGAAAACTGCATGGGAGTTTGTGCAAAATGTGACTCTCTGCCGCTTTCAGGACTTGGCATATGTTGGGGTAAAAAAAGTAGTAATATCAAACTGCGAATACGTGCAGAGAGGCAGAATTTGGCTCCAAAATAATGCTCAGGCCCCAAAATTGGGATATTTGGGATATTTTGAAAACTTGAGGGAGGTTTGGGACAAATGTGACCAAACGCCGCTTTCAGCACTTGGTATATATTGGGTATAAAAAAGTCGCAATTTCAAACTGCGAATACGTGCAGAGAGCCAGAATTTTGCTCCATAATATGGATCAGGTCTCGAAATTGGGATATTTGGGATATTTTGAAAACTGCAGGGGAGTTTGTGCAAAATGTGACTCTCTGCCACTTTCAGGACTTGGCATATGTTGAGTATAAAAAGTGGTAATTTCAAACTGCGAATATGCGCAGAGAGCCAGAATTTGTCTCCAAAATATGACTCAGGCCTCGAAATTGGGAAGTTTGGGATGTTTTGAAAACTGCAGGGGAGTTTAAGACATATGACCAAACGCCGCTTTCAGTACTTGACATATGTTGGGTATAAAAAATTCGCAACTTCAAACTGCGAATACGTGCAGAGAGCCAGAATTTGGCTCCAAAACATGGCTCAGGCCTCGAAATTTGGATATTTGCGTTATTTTGAAAACTGGAGGGGAGTTTGGGCAAAATGTGACTCACTGCCGCTTTCAGGACTTGGCATATATTGGGTATAAAAATTCGTAATATCAAACAGCGAATACGTGCATAGAGCCAGAATTTGGCTCCAAATTATGGCTCAGGCCTCGAAATTGGGATGTTTGGGATATTTTGAAAACTGGAGGGAGGTTAGGGAAAAATGTGACCAAACGCCGCTTTCAGGACTTGGCATATATTGGGTGTAAAAATTCGTAATATCAAACAGCAAATACGTGCATAGAGCCAGAATTTGGCTCCAATTTATGGCCCAGGCCTCGAAATTGGGATGTTTGGGATATTTTGAAAACTGCAGGGGAGTTTGGAACAAATATGACCAAACGCCGCTTTCAGTACTTGGCATATGTTTGGTAAAAAAAGTGGTAATTTCAAACTGCGAATACGCGCAGAGAGCCAGAATTTGGCTCCAAAATATGACTCAGGCCTCGAAATTGGGAAGTTTGGGATATTTTGAAAACTGCAGGGGAGTTTGGGACAAATATGACCAAATGTCGCTTTCAGTACTTGACATATGTTGGGTATAAAAAAGTCGCAATTTCAAACTGCGAATACGTGCAGAGAGCCAGAATTTGGCTGCAAAATATGGCTCAGGCCTCGAAATTGGGATGTTAGGGATATTTTGAAAAATGCAAGGAGGTTTGGGACAAATGTGACCAAACGCCGCTTTCAGTTCTTCGCATATGTTGGGTATAAAAATTCGTAATTTCAAACTGCGAATACGTGCAGAGTGCCAGAATTTGGCTCCAAAATATGGCTCAGGCCTCGAAATTGGTTTGTTAGGGATATTTTGAAAACTGGAGGGATGTTTGGAACAAATGTGACCAAACGCCGCTTTCAGTACATGGCATATGTTGGGTATAAAAAGACATAATTTCAAACTGCGAATACGTGCAGAGATCCAGAATTTGGCTCCAAAATATGACTCAGGCCTCGAAATTGAGATATTTGTGATATTTCGAAAACTGCATGGGAGTTTGTGCAAAATGTGACTCACTGCCACTTTCAGGACATGGCATATGTTGGGTAAAAAAAGTCGTAATATCAAACTGCGAATTCGTGCATAGAGCCAGAATTTGGCTCCAAATTATGGCTCAGGCCTCGAAATTGGGATGTTTGGGATATTTTGAAAACTGCAGGGAGGTTTGGGACAAATGTGACCAAACGCCGCTATCAGTACTTGGCATATGTTGGTATAAAAAAGTCGCAATTTCAAACTGCGAATACGTACAAAGAGCCAGAATTTGGCTCCATAATATGTCTCAGGCCTCGAAATTGGGATATTTGGGATATTTTTAAACTGCAGGGGAGTTTGTGCAAAATGTGACTAATTGCCGCTATCAGTGCTTGGCATATGTTGGGTATAAAAAAAGTCGCAATTTCAAACTGCGAATACGTACAGAGAGCCAGAATTTGGCTCCAATATATGGCTCAGGCCTCGAAATTGGGATGTTTGGGATATTTTGAAAATTGCAGGGGAGTTTGTTCAAAATATGACTAATTGCCGCTTTCAGAACTTGGCATATGTTGGGTATAAAAAGTGGTAATTTCAAACTGCGAATATGCGCAGAGAGCCAGAATTTGTCTCCAAAATATGACTCAGGCCTCGAAATTGGGAAGTTTGGGATGTTTTGAAAACTGCAGGGGAGTTTAAGACAAATATGACCAAACGCCGCTTTCAGTACTTGACATATGTTGGGTATAAAAAATTCGCAACTTCAAACTGCGAATACGTACAGAGAGCCAGAATTTGGCTCCAAAACATGGCTCAGGCCTCGAAATTGGGATATTTCCGTTATTTTGAAAACTGGAGGTGAGTTTGGGCAAAATGTGACTCACTGCCGCTTTCAGGACTTGGCATATATTGGGTATAAAAATTCGTAATATCAAACTGCGAATACGTGCATAGAGCCAGAATTTGTCTCCAAATTATGGCTCAGGCCTCGAAATTGGGATGTTTGGGATATTTTGAAAACTGCAGGGAGGTTTGGGACAAATGTGACCAAACGCCGCTTTCAGTACTTGACATATGTTTGGTAAAAAAAGTGGTAATTTCAAACTGCGAATACGCGCAAAGAGCCAGAATTTGGCTCCAAAATATGACTCAGGCCTCGAAATTGGGAAGTTTGGGATATTTTCAAAACTGCATGGGAGTTTGGGACAAATATGACCAAATGCCGCTTTCAGTACTTGACATATGTTGGGTATAAAGAAGTCGCAATTTCAAACTGCGAATACGTGCAGAGAGCCAGAATTTGGCTCCAAAATATGGCTCAGGCCTCCAAATTGGGATGTTTGGGATATTTTGACAACTGCAGGGGACTTTGGGACAAATATGACCAAACGCCGCTTTCGGTACTTGACATATGTTGGGTATAAAAAGTCGTAATTTCAAACTGCGAATACGTGCAGAGAGCCAGAATTTGGTTCCAAAATATGGCTCAGGCCTCGAAATTGGGATATTTGGGATATTTTGAAAACTGAAGGGGAGTTTGTGCAAAATGTGACTCACTGCCGCTTTCAGTACTTGGCATATGTTGGGTATAAAATTCGTAATATCAAACTGCGAATACTTGCAGAGAGCCAGAATTTAGCTCCAAAATATGGCTCAGGCCTCGATATAGGGATGTTTGGGATATTTTGAAAACTGCAGGAAGGTTTTGGACAAATGTGACCAAACGCCGCTTTCAGTACTTCGCATATGTTGGGTATAAAAAAGTCGTAATTTAAAACTGCGAATACGTGTAGAGAACAAGAATTTGGCTCCAAAATATGGCTCAGGCCTCGAAATTGGGATGTTTGGGATATTTTGAAAACTGCAGGGGACTTTGGGACAAATATGACCAAACGCTGCTTTCCGTACTTGACAAATGTTGGGTATAAAAAGTCGGAATTTCAAAATGCGAATACGTGCAGAGAGCCTGAATTTGGCTCCAAAATATGGCTCAGGCCTCGAAATTGGGATACAAGGAATATTTTGAAAACTGCAAGGAGGTTTGGGACAAATGTGACCAAACGCCGCTTTCAGTACTTCGCATATGTTGGGTATAAAAATTTGAAATTTCAAACTGCGAATACATGCAGAGAGCCAGAATTTGGCTCCAAAATATGGCTCAGGCCTCGAAATTGGGTTGTTTGGGATATTTTGAAAACTGGAGGGAGGTTTAGGGACAAATGTGACCAAACGCCGCTTTCAGTACTGGGCATATGTTGGGTATAAAAAGTCGTAATTTCAAACTGCGAATACGTGCAGAGAGCCAGAATTTGGCTCCAAAATATGGCTCAAGGCTCGAAATTGTGATATTTGGGATATTTCGAAAATTGCAGGGGAGTTTGTGCAAAATGTGACTCACTGCCGCTTTCAGGACTTGGCATATGTTGGGTATAAAAAGTCGTAATATCAAACTGCGATTACGTGCAGAGAGCCAGAATTTGGCTCCAAAATATGGCTCAGGCCTCGATAATGGGATGTTTGGGATATTTTGAAAACTGCAGGAAGATTTGGGACAAATGTGACCAAACGCCGCTTTCAGTACTTGGCATATGTTGGGTATAAAAAGTCGTTATTTTAAACTGCGAATACGTGCAGAGAGCCAGAATTTGGCTCCAAAATATGGCTCAGGCCTCGAAATTGGGATATTTGGGATATTTTGAAAACTGCAGGGGGGATTGGGACAAATGTGATCAAACGCCGCTTTCAGTACTTCGCATATGTTGGGTATAAAAAAGTCGTAATTTCAAACTGCGAATACGTGCAGAGAGCCAGAATTTGGCTCCAAATTATGGCTCAGGCGTCGATATTGGGATGTTTTGAAAACTGCAGGGGAGTTTGTGCAAAATGTGACTCACTGCCGCTTTCAGTACTTGGCATATGTTGGGTATAAAATTCGTATTATCAAACTGCAAATACGTGCAGAGAGCCAGAATTTGGCTCCAAAATATGGCTCAGGCCTCGATATTGGGATGTTTGGGATATTTTGAAAACTGCAGGAAGGTTTGGGACAAATGTGACTCACTGCCGCTTTCTGTACTTCGTATATGTTGGGTATAAAAAGTCGTAATATCAAACTGCGAATACGTGCAAAGATCCAGAATTTGGCCCCAAAATATGGCTCAGGCCTCGAAATTGGGATATTTGGGATATTTTGAAAACTGCAGGGAGGTTTGGGACAAATGTGACCAAACGCCGCTTTCAGTACTTGACATATGTTTGTTAAAAAAAGTGGTAATTTCAAACTGCGAATACGGGCAAAGAGCCAGAATTTGGCTCCAAAATATGACTCAGGCCTCGAAATTGGGAAGTTTGGGATATTTTCAAAACTGCATGGGAGTTTGGGACAAATATGACCAAATGCCGCTTTCAGTACTTGACATATGTTGGGTATAAAGAAGTCGCAATTTCAAACTGCGAATACGTGCAGAGAGCCAGAATTTGGCTCCAAAATATGGCTCAGGCCTCCAAATTGGGATGTTTGGGATATTTTGACAACTGCAGGGGACTTTGGGACAAATATGACCAAACGCCGCTTTCGGTACTTGACATATGTTGGGTATAAAAAGTCGTAATTTCAAACTGCGAATACGTGCAGAGAGCCAGAATTTGGTTCCAAAATATGGCTCAGGCCTCGAAATTGGGATATTTGGGATATTTTGAAAACTGAAGGGGAGTTTGTGCAAAATGTGACTCACTGCCGCTTTCAGTACTTGGCATATGTTGGGTATAAAATTCGTAATATCAAACTGCGAATACTTGCAGAGAGCCAGAATTTAGCTCCAAAATATGGCTCAGGCCTCGATATAGGGATGTTTGGGATATTTTGAAAACTGCAGGAAGGTTTTGGACAAATGTTACCAAACGCCGCTTTCAGTACTTCGCATATGTTGGGTATAAAAAAGTCGTAATTTCAAACTGCGAATACGTGCAGAGAGCCAGAATTTGGCTCCAAAATATAGCTCAGGCCTCGAAATTGGGATGTTTGGGATATTTTGAAAACTGCAGGGGAGTTTGTTAAAATGTGACTCACTGCTGCGTCCAGTACTTGGCATATGTTGGGTTTAAAAAGTCGTAATATCAAACTGCGAATACGTGCAGAGAGCCAAAATTTGGCTCCAAAATATAGCTAAGGTCTCGTAATTAGGATATTTGGGTTATTTTGAAAACTGCAGGGAGGTTTGAGACAAATGTGACCAAATGTCGCTTTCAGTACTTGGCATATGTTGGGTATAAAAAAGTCGGAATTTCAAACTGCGAATACGTGTAGAGAGCCAGAATTTGGCTCCAAAATATGGCTCAGGCCTCGAAATTGGGATGTTTGGGATATTTTGAAAACTGCAGGGGACTTTGGGACAAATATGACCAAACGCTGCTTTCCGTACTTGACAAATGTTGGGTATAAAAAGTCGTAATTTCAAACTGCGAATACGTGCAGAGAGCCTGAATTTGGCTCCAAAATATGGCTCAGGCCTCGAAATTGGGATACATGGAATATTTTGAAAACTGCAAGGATGTTTGGGACAAATGTGACCAAACGCCGCGTTGAGTACTTGGCATACTTTGGGTATAAAAAGTCGTAATTTCAAACTGCGAATACATGCAGAGAGCCAGAATTTGGCCCCAAAATATGGCTCATGCCTCGAAATTGGAATATTTCGAATATTTCGAAAACTGCCGGGAGGTTTGGGATAAATGTGACCAAACGTCGCTTTCAGTACTTGGCTTATCTTGGGTATAAAAAAATCGCAATTTCAAACTGCAAATACGTGCAGAGAGCCAGAATTTGGCTCCAAAATATGGCTCAGGCCACGAAATTGGGATATTTGGGATATTTCGAAAACTGCAGGGGAGTTTGTGCAAAATGTAACTCATTGCCGCTTTCAGTACTTGGTATATGTTGTGTATAATAAGTTATAATTTCAAACTGCGAATACGTGCAGAGAGCCAGAATTTGGCTCCAAAATATGGCTCAGACCTCGATATTGGGATATTTGGGATATTTTGAAAACTGCAGGGGGGATTGGGACAAATGTGACCAAAAGTCGCTTTCAGTACTTCGCATATGTTGGGTATAAAAAAGTCATAATTTCAAACTGCGAATACGTGCAGAGAGCCAGAATTTGGCTCCAAAATTTGGCTCAGGCGTCGAAATTGGGATGTTTGAGATATTTTGAAAACTGCAGGGGAGTTTGTGCAAAATCTGACTCACAGCCGCTTTCAGTACTTGGCATATGTGGGTATAAAAAGTCTTAATTTCAAACTGCGAATACGTGCAGAGAGCCAGAATTTGGCTCCAAAACATGGCTCAGTCCTCGATATTGGGATATTTGGGATATTTTGAAAACTGCAGGGGGGATTGGGACAAATGTGACCAAACGCCACTTTCAATACTTCGCATATGTTGGGTATAAAAAAGTTGTAATATCAAACTGCGAATACGTGCAGAGAGCCAGAATTTGGCTCCAAAATATGGCTCAGGCGTCGAAATTGGGATGTTTGGGATATTTTGAAAACTGCAGGGGAGTTTGTGCAAAATGTGAGTCACTGCCGCTTTCAGTACTTAGCATATGTTGGGTATAAAAAGTCGTAATATCAAACTGCGAATACGTGTATAGAGCCAGAATTTGACTCCAAAATATGTCTCAGGCCTCGAAATTGGGATATTAGGAATATTTTGAAAACTGCAGTTATGTTTGGGACAAATGTGACCAAACGCCGCTTTCAGTACTTGGCATATATTGGGTATAAAAAGATGCAATTTCAAACAGCGAATACGTGCAGTGAGCCAGAATTTGGCTCCAAAATATGGCTCAGGCCTTGAAATTGGGATGTTTGGGATATTTTGAAAACTGCAGGGAGGTTTGTGCAAAATGTGACTCCCTGCTGCATCCAGTACTTGGCAGATGTTGGGTATAAAAAGTCGTAATATCAAACTGCGAATACGTGCAGAGAGCCAGAATTTGGCTCCAAAATATGGCTCAGGCCTCGAAATTGGGATATTTGGGATATTTTGAAAACTGGAGGGGAGTTTGTGCAAAATGTGACTGACTGCCGCTTTCAGTACTTGGCATATGTTGGGTATAAAATTCGTAATATCAAACTGCGAATACGAGCAGAGAGCCAGAATTTGGCTCCAAAATATGGCTCAGGCCTCGATATAGGGATGTTTGGGATATTTTGAAAACTGCAGGAAGGTTTGGGACAAATATGACCAAACGCCGCTTTCGGTACTTTACATATGTTGGGTATAAAAAGTCGTAATTTCAAACTGCGAATACGTGCGAAGAGCCTGAATTTGGCTCCAAAATATGGCTCAGGCCTCGGAATTGGGATATTTGGGATATTTTGAAAACTGCAAGGAGGTTTGGGACAAATGTGACCAAACGCCGCTTTCAGTACTACGCATATGTTGGGTATAAAAAGTCGTAAATTCAAACTGCGAATATGTGCAGAGAGCCAGATTTTGGCTCTAAAATATGGCTCAGGCCTCAAAATTGGGATGTTTGAGATATTTTGAAAACTGGAGGGCAGTTTGGGACAAATGTGACCAAAAGCCGCTTTCAGTACTTGGCATATGTTGGGTATAAAAAGTCGTAATTTCAAACTGCGAATACGTGCAGAGAGCCAGAATTTGGCTTCAAAATATGACTCAAGGCTCGAAATTGGGATATTTGGGATATTTTGAAAACTGCAGGGGAGTTTGTGCAAAATGTGACTCACAGCCGCTTTCAGTACTTAGCATATGTTGGGTATAAAAAGCCGTAATATCAAACTGCGAATACTTGCAGAGAGCCAGAATTTGGCTCCAAAATATGGCTCAGGCCTCGATATTGGGATATTTGGGATATTTTGAAAACTGCAGGGGGGATTGGGACAAATGTGACCAAACGCCGCTTTCAGTCCTTTGCATATGTTGGGTATAAAAAAGTCGTAATTTCAAACTGCGAATACGTGCAGAGAGCCAGAATTTGACTCCAAAATATGGCTCAGACCTCGAAATTGGGATATTAGGGATATTTTGAAAACTGCAGGGATGTTTGGGACAAATGTGACCAAACGCCGCTTTCAGTACTTGGCATATATTGGGTATAAAAAGATGCAATTTCAAACAGCGAATACGTGCAGTGAGCCAGAATTTGGCTCACTGCACGTATTCGTGCACTGCACAGTGAATACCTGCAGTGAGCCAGAATTTGGCTCCAAAATATGGCTCAGGCCTTGAAATTGGGATGTTTGGGATATTTTGAAAACTGCAGGGAGGTTTGTGCAAAATGTGACTCCCTGCCGCGTCCAGTACTTGGCATATGTTGGGTTTAAAAAGATGCAATTTCAAACAGTGAATACGTGCAGAGAGCCAGAATTTGGCTCCAAAATATGGCTCAGGCCTCGAAATTGGGATGTTTGGGATATTTTGAAAACTGCAGGGGAGTTTGTGCAAAATGTGACTCACTGTCGAGTCCAGTTCTTGGCATATGTTGGGTATAAAAAGTCGTAATATCAAACTGCGAATACGTGCAGAGAGCCAGAATTTGGCTCTAAATATGGCTCAGGCCTCGAAATTGGGATATTTGGGATATTTTGAAAACTGGAGGGGAGTTTGTGCAAAATGTGACTCACTGCCGCTTTCAGTACTTGGCATATGTTGGGTATAAAATTCGTAATATCAAATTGCGAATACTTGCAGAGAGCCAGAATTTGGCTCCAAAATATGGCTCAGGCCTCAATATACTGATGTTTGGGATATTTTGAAAACTGCAGGAAGGTTTGGGACAAATGTGACCAAACGCCGCTTTCAGTACTTCGCATATGTTGGGTATAAAAAATTCGTAATTTCAAACTGCGAATATGTGCAGAGAGCCAGAATTTGGCTCCAAAATATAGCTCAGGCCTCGAAATTGGGATGTTTGGGATATTTTGAAAACTGCAGGGGAGTTTGTTCAAAATGTGACTCACTGCTGCGTCCAGTACTTGGCATATGTTGGGTTTAAAAAGTCGTAATATCAAACTGCGAATACGTGCAGAGAGCCAAAATTTGGCTCCAAAATATGGCTCAGGCCTCGTAATTAGGATATTTGGGTTATTTTGAAAACTGCAGGAAGGTTTTTGACACGTGACCAAACGCCGCTTTCAGTACTTCGCATATGTTGGGTATAAAATTCGTTATTTCAAACTGCAAATACGTGCAGAGATCCAGAATTTGGCTCCAAAATATGGCTCAGGCCTCGATATTGGGATATTTGGGATATTTTGAAAACTGCAGGGGGGATTGGGACAAATGTGACCAAACGCCGCATCCAGCACTTGGCATATGTTGGGAATAAAAAAGTCGCAATTTCAAACTGCGAATACGTGCAGAGAGCCTGAATTTGGCTCCAAAATATGGCTCAGGCGTCGAAATTGGGATGTTTGGGATATTTCGAAAACTGCAGGGAGTTTGTGCAAAATGTGACTCACTGCCGCTTTCAGGACTTGGCATATGTTGGGTATAAAAAGTTGTAATATCAAACTGCGAGTACGTGCATAGAGCCAGAGTTTGGCTCCAAAATATGGCTCAGGTCTCAAAATTAGGATGTTTGGGATATTTTAAAAACTGGAGGGAGGTTCGGGACAAATGTGACCAAATGCCGCTTTCAGCACTTGGCATATATTGGGTATAAAAAAGTCGCAATTTCAAACTGCGAAAACGTGCAGAGAGCCTGCATTTGGCTCCAAAATATGGCTCAGGCCTCAAAATTGGGATATTTGGGATATTTTGAAAACTGGAGGGTAGTTTGTGCAAAATGTTACTCACTGCCACTTTCAGTACTTGGCATATGTTGGGTATAAAATTCGTAATATCAAACTGCGAATACTTGCAGAGAGCCAGAATTTGGCTCCAAAATATGGCTCAGGCCTCGATATAGAGATGTTTGGGTTATTTTGAAAACTGCAGGGAGGTTTGGGACAAATGTGACCAAACGTCGCTTTCAGTACTTGGCATATGTTGGGTATAAAAAATTCGCAGTTTCAAACTGCGAATACGTGCAGAGAGCCAGAATTTGGCTCCAAAATATTGCTCAGGCCTCGAAATTGTGATGTTTGGGATATTTTGAAAACTGCAGGCGACTTTCGGACAAATATGACCAAACGCCGCTTTCGGAACTTGACATATGTTGGGTATAAAAAGTCGTAATTTCAAACTGCGAATACGTGCAGAGAGCCTGAATTTGGCTCCAAAATATGGCTCAGGCCTCGAAATTGGGATATATGGAATATTTTGAAAACTGCAAAGAGGTTTGGGACAAATGTGACCAAACGCCGCTTTCAGTACTTGGCATACTTTGGGTATAAAAATTCGTAATTTCAAACTGCGAATACATGCAGAGAGCCAGAATTTGACTCCAAAATGTAGCTCAGGCCTCGAAATTATAATATTTGGAATATTTCGAAAACTGCAGGGAGGTTTGAGACAAATGTGACCAAACGTCGCTTTCAGTACTTGGCTTATGTTGGGTATGAAAAAATCGCAATTTCAAACTGCGAATACGTGCAGAGAGCCAGAATTTGGCCCCAAAATATGGCTGAGGCCTCGAAATTGGGATTTTTTGGATATTTAGAAAACTGCAGGGGAGTTGGTGCAAAATGTGACTCACTGCTGTTTTCAGGACTTGGCATATGTTGGGTTTAAAAAGTCGTAATTTAAAACTGCGAATACATGCAAAGAGCCAGAATTTGGCTTCAAAATATGGCTCAGGCCTCGATATTGGGATATTTGGGATATTTTGAAAACTGCAGGGAGGTTTGGGACAAATGTGACCAAACGCCGCTTTCAGTCCTTTGCATATGTTGGGTATAAAAAAGTCGTAATTTCAAACTGCGAATACGTGCAGAGAGCCAGAATTTGACTCCAAAATATTGCTCAGGCATCGAAATTGGGATGTTTGGGATATTTTGAAAACTGCAGCGGAGTTTGTGCAAAATGTGACTCACTGCCGCTTTCAGTACTTGGCATATGTTGGGTATAAAAAGACGTAATTTCGAACTGCGAATACGTGCAGAGAGTCAGAATTTAGCTCCAAAATATGGCTCAGGTTTCGAAATTGGGATATTTGGGATATTTTGAAAACTGCAGGGGACTTTGGGACAAATATGACCAAACGCCGCTTTCAGTACTTGGCATATGTTTGGTATGAAAAGTCCTGATTTCAAACTGCGAATACGTGCAGAGAGCCAGAATTTGGCCTCAAAATATGGCTCAGGCCTCGAAATTGGGATGTTTGGGATATTTCGAAAACTGCAGGGGAGTTTGTGCAAAATGTGACTCACTGCCGCGTCCAGTACTTGGCCTGTGTTGGGTATAAAAAGTCGTAATATCAAACTGCGGATACGTGCAGAGAGCCAGAATTTGGCTCCAAAATATGGCTCAGGCCTCGAAATTGGGATATATGGGATATTTTGAAAACTGCAGGGATGTTTGGGACAAATGTGACCAAACGCCGCATTCAGTACTTGGCATATGTTGTGTATAAAAAAGTCGCAATTTCAAACTGCGAATATGTGCAGAGAGCCAGAATTTGGCTCCAAAATATGGCTCAGGCCTCGAAATTGGGATATTTAGGATATTTTGAAAACTTCATGGAGGTTTGGGACAAATGTGACCATACGCCGCTTTCAGTACTTGGCATATGTTGTGTATAAAAATGTCGCAATTTCAAACTGCGAATATGTGCAGAGAGCCAGAATTTGGCTCCAAAATATGGCTCAGGCCTCGAAATTGGGATATTTGGGATATTTTGAGAACTGCATGGAGGTTTGGGACAAATGTGACCAAACGCCGCTTTCAGTACTTGGCATATGTTGGGTATAAAAAGTCGTAATGTCTAACTGCGAAAACATGCAGAGAGAGAGAATTTGACTCCAAAATATGGCTCAGGCCTCGAAATTGGGATATTTCGAAAACTGCAGGGGTGTTTGTGCAAAATGTGACTCACTGCCGCTTTCAGGACTTGGCATATGTTGGGTATAAAAAGTCGTAATATCAAACTGCGAATACGTGCATAGAGCCAGAATTTGGCTCCAAAATATGGCTCAGGCCTCGAAATTGGGATGTTTGAGATATTTTGAAAACTGCAGGGGAGTTTGTGCAAAATGTGATTCACTGCCGCTTTCAGTACTTGACATATATTGGGTATAAAAAGTCGTAATGTCTAACTGCGAATACATGCAGAGAGAGAGAATTTGGCTCCAAAATATGGCTCAGGCCTCGAAATTAGGATATTTGGGATATTTTGAAAACTGCAGGGAGGTTTGGGACAAATGTGATCAAATGCCGCATTCAGTACTTGGCATATGTTGGGTATAAAAAGTCGTAATGTCTAACTGCGAATACATGCAGAGAGAGAGAATTTGGCTCCAAAATATGGCTCAGGCCTCGAAATTGGGATGTTTGGGATATTTCGAAAACTGCAGGGGAGTTTGTGCAAAATGTGACTCACTGCTGCGTCCAGTACTTGGCCTGTGTTGGGTATAAAAAGTCGTAATATCAAACTGCGAATACATGCAGAGAGCCAGAATTTGACTCCAAAATGTAGCTCAGGCCTCGAAATTATAATATTTGGAATATTTCGAAAACTGCAGGGAGGTTTGAGACAAATGTGACCAAACGTCGCTTTCAGTACTTGGCTTATGTTGGGTATAAAAAAATCGCAATTTCAAACTGCGAATACGTGCAGAGAGCCAGAATTTGGCCCCAAAATATGGCTGAGGCTTTGAAATTGGGATTTTTTGGATATTTAGAAAACTGCAGGGGAGTTGGTGCAAAATGTGACTCACTGCTGTTTTCAGGACTTGGCATATGTTGGGTTTAAAAAGTCGTAATTTAAAACTGCGAATACATGCAAAGAGCCAGAATTTGGCTTCAAAATATGGCTCAGGCCTCGATATTGGGATATTTGGGATATTTTGAAAACTGCAGGGAGGTTTGGGACAAATGTGACCAAACGCCGCTTTCAGTCCTTTGCATATGTTGGGTATAAAAAAGTCGTAATTTCAAACTGCGAATACGTGCAGAGAGCCAGAATTTGACTCCAAAATATTGCTCAGGCATCGAAATTGGGATGTTTGGGATATTTTGAAAACTGCAGCGGAGTTTGTGCAAAATGTGACTCACTGCCGCTTTCAGTACTTGGCATATGTTGGGTATAAAAAGACGTAATTTCGAACTGCGAATACGTGCAGAGAGTCAGAATTTAGCTCCAAAATATGGCTCAGGTTTCGAAATTGGGATATTTGGGATATTTTGAAAACTGCAGGGGACTTTGGGACAAATATGACCAAACGCCGCTTTCAGTACTTGGCATATGTTTGGTATGAAAAGTCCTGATTTCAAACTGCGAATACGTGCAGAGAGCCAGAATTTGGCCTCAAAATATGGCTCAGGCCTCGAAATTGGGATGTTTGGGATATTTCGAAAACTGCAGGGGAGTTTGTGCAAAATGTGACTCACTGCCGCGTCCAGTACTTGGCCTGTGTTGGGTATAAAAAGTCGTAATATCAAACTGCGGATACGTGCAGAGAGCCAGAATTTGGCTCCAAAATATGGCTCAGGCCTCGAAATTGGGATATATGGGATATTTTGAAAACTGCAGGGATGTTTGGGACAAATGTGACCAAACGCCGCATTCAGTACTTGGCATATGTTGTGTATAAAAAAGTCGCAATTTCAAACTGCGAATATGTGCAGAGAGCCAGAATTTGGCTCCAAAATATGGCTCAGGCCTCGAAATTGGGATATTTAGGATATTTTGAAAACTTCATGGAGGTTTGGGACAAATGTGACCATATGCCGCTTTCAGTACTTGGCATATGTTGTGTATAAAAATGTCGCAATTTCAAACTGCGAATATGTGCAGAGAGCCAGAATTTGGCTCCAAAATATGGCTCAGGCCTCGAAATTGGGATATTTGGGATATTTTGAAAACTGCATGGAGGTTTGGGACAAATGTGACCAAACGCCGCTTTCAGTACTTGGCATATGTTGGGTATAAAAAGTCGTAATGTCTAACTGCGAAAACATGCAGAGAGAGAATTTGACTCCAAAATATGGCTCAGGCCTCGAAATTGGGATATTTCGAAAACTGCAGGGGTGTTTGTGCAAAATGTGACTCACTGCCGCTTTCAGGACTTGGCATATGTTGGGTATAAAAAGTCGTAATATCAAACTGCGAATACGTGCATAGAGCCAGAATTTGGCTCCAAAATATGGCTCAGGCCTCGAAATTGGGATGTTTGAGATATTTTGAAAACTGCAGGGGAGTTTGTGCAAAATGTGATTCACTGCCGCTTTCAGTACTTGACATATATTGGGTATAAAAAGTCGTAATGTCTAACTGCGAATACATGCAGAGAGAGAGAATTTGGCTCCAAAATATGGCTCAGGCCTCGAAATTAGGATATTTGGGATATTTTGAAAACTGCAGGGAGGTTTGGGACAAATGTGATCAAATGCCGCATTCAGTACTTGGCATATGTTGGGTATAAAAAGTCGTAATGTCTAACTGCGAATACATGCAGAGAGAGAGAATTTGGCTCCAAAATATGGCTCAGGCCTCGAAATTGGGATGTTTGGGATATTTCGAAAACTGCAGGGGAGTTTGTGCAAAATGTGACTCACTGCTGCGTCCAGTACTTGGCCTGTGTTGGGTATAAAAAGTCGTAATATCAAACTGCGGATACGTGCAGAGAGCCAGAATTTGGCTCCAAAATATGGCTTAGGCCTCGAAATTGGGATATATGGGATATTTTGAAAACTGCAGTTATGTTTGGGACAAATGTGACCAAACGCCGCATTCAGTACTTTGCATATGTTGTGTATAAAAAAGTCGCAATTTCAAACTGCGAATACGTGCAGAGAGCCTGAATTTGGCTTCAAAATATGGCTCCGGCCTTGAAATTGGGGTGTTTGGGATATTTTGAAAACTGTAGGGGAGTTTGTGCAAAATGTGATTCATTGCCGCTTTCATTACTTTGCATATGTTGGGTATAAAACTTCTTAATATCAAACTGCTAATACGTGTAGAGAGCCAGAATTTGGCTCCAAAATATGGCTCAGGCCTCAATATTGGGATGTTTGGGATATTTTGAAAACTGCAAGGGAGTTTGTGCAAAATGTGACCAAACGCCGCTTTCAGGACATGGCATATGTTGGGTATAAAAATTCGTATTTTCAAATTGCGAATACGTGCAGAGAGCCAGAATTTGGCTCCAAAATATGGCTCAGGCCTCGAAATTTGTAAGTTTGGGATATTTTGAAAACTGCAGGGGAGTTTGTTCAAAATGTGACTCACTGCCGCCTCCAGTACTTGACATATGTTGGGTATAAAAAGTCATAATATCAAACTGCGAATACATGCATAGAGCCAGAATTTGGCTCCAAATTATGGCTCAGGCCTCGAAATAGGGATTTTGGGATATTTTGAAAACTGCAGATAGGTTTGGGACAAATGTGACCAAACGCCGCTTTCAGTACTTGGCATATGCTGGGTATAAAAACTCGTAATTTCAAACTGCGAATACGTGCAGAGAGCCAGAATTTTGCTCCAAAATATGGCTCGGGCCTCGATACTGGGATATTTGGGATATTTTGAAAACTGGGAGGTAGGTTTGGGACAAATGTGACCAAACGCCGCTTTCAGTACTTGGCATATGTTTGGTATGAAAAGTCCTGATTTCAAACTGCGAATACGTGCAGAGAGCCAGAATTTGGCTCCAAAATATGGCTCAGTCCTCGATATTGGGATATTTGGGATATTTTGAAAACTGCAGGGGGGATTGGGACAAATGTGACCAAACGCCACTTTCAGTACTTCGCATATGTTGGGTATAAAAAAGTTGTAATATCAAACTGCGAATACGTGCAGAGAGCCAGAATTTGGCCTCAAAATATGGCTCAGGCCTCGAAATTGGGATGTTTGGGATATTTCGAAAACTGCAGGGGAGTTTGTGCAAAATGTGACTCACTGCCGCGTCCAGTACTTGGCCTGTGTTGGGTATAAAAAGTCGTAATATCAAACTGCGGATACGTGCAGAGAGCCAGAATTTGGCTCCAAAATATGGCTCAGGCCTCGAAATTGGGATATATGGGATATTTTGAAAACTGCAGGGATGTTTGGGACAAATGTGACCAAACGCCGCATTCAGTACTTGGCATATGTTGTGTATAAAAAAGTCGCAATTTCAAACTGCGAATATGTGCAGAGAGCCAGAATTTGGCTCCAAAATATGGCTCAGGCCTCGAAATTGGGATATTTAGGATATTTTGAAAACTTCATGGAGGTTTGGGACAAATGTGACCATATGCCGCTTTCAGTACTTGGCATATGTTGTGTATAAAAATGTCGCAATTTCAAACTGCGAATATGTGCAGAGAGCCAGAATTTGGCTCCAAAATATGGCTCAGGCCACGAAATTGGGATATTTGGGATATTTTGAAAACTGCATGGAGGTTTGGGACAAATGTGACCAAACGCCGCTTTCAGTACTTGGCATATGTTGGGTATAAAAAGTCGTAATGTCTAACTGCGAAAACATGCAGAGAGAGAGAATTTGACTCCAAAATATGGCTCAGGCCTCGAAATTGGGATATTTCGAAAACTGCAGGGGTGTTTGTGCAAAATGTGACTCACTGCCGCTTTCAGGACTTGGCATATGTTGGGTATAAAAAGTCGTAATATCAAACTGCGAATACGTGCATAGAGCCAGAATTTGGCTCCAAAATATGGCTCAGGCCTCGAAATTGGGATGTTTGAGATATTTTGAAAACTGCAGGGGAGTTTGTGCAAAATGTGATTCACTGCCGCTTTCAGTACTTGACATATATTGGGTATAAAAAGTCGAAATGTCTAACTGCGAATACATGCAGAGAGAGAGAATTTGGCTCCAAAATATGGCTCAGGCCTCGAAATTAGGATATTTGGGATATTTTGAAAACTGCAGGGAGGTTTGGGACAAATGTGATCAAATGCCGCATTCAGTACTTGGCATATGTTGGGTATAAAAAGTCGTAATGTCTAACTGCGAATACATGCAGAGAGAGAGAATTTGGCTCCAAAATATGGCTCAGGCCTCGAAATTGGGATGTTTGGGATATTTCGAAAACTGCAGGGGAGTTTGTGCAAAATGTGACTCACTGCTGCGTCCAGTACTTGGCCTGTGTTGGGTATAAAAAGTCGTAATATCAAACTGCGGATACGTGCAGAGAGCCAGAATTTGGCTCCAAAATATAGCTTAGGCCTCGAAATTGGGATATATGGGATATTTTGAAAACTGCAGTTATGTTTGGGACAAATGTGACCAAACGCCGCATTCAGTACTTTGCATATGTTGTGTATAAAAAAGTCGCAATTTCAAACTGCGAATACGTGCAGAGAGCCTGAATTTGGCTTCAAAATATGGCTCCGGCCTCGAAATTGGGGTGTTTGGGATATTTTGAAAACTGTAGGGGAGTTTGTGCAAAATGTGATTCATTGCCGCTTTCATTACTTTGCATATGTTGGGTATAAAACTTCTTAATATCAAACTGCTAATACGTGTAGAGAGCCAGAATTTGGCTCCAAAATATGGCTCAGGCCTCAATATTGGGATGTTTGGGATATTTTGAAAACTGCAAGGGAGTTTGTGCAAAATGTGACCAAACGCCGCTTTCAGGACATGGCATATGTTGGGTATAAAAATTCGTATTTTCAAATTGCGAATACGTGCAGAGAGCCAGAATTTGGCTCCAAAATATGGCTCAGGCCTCGAAATTTGTAAGTTTGGGATATTTTGAAAACTGCAGGGGAGTTTGTGCAAAATGTGACTCACTGCCGCCTCCAGTACTTGACATATGTTGGGTATAAAAAGTCATAATATCAAACTGCGAATACATGCATAGAGCCAGAATTTGGCTCCAAATTATGGCTCAGGCCTCGAAATTGGGATTTTGGGATATTTTGAAAACTGCAGAGAGGTTTGGGACAAATGTGACCAAACGCCGCTTTCAGTACTTGGCATATGCTGGGTATAAAAACTCGTAATTTCAAACTGCGAATACGTGCAGAGAGCCAGAATTTTGCTCCAAAATATGGCTCGGGCCTCGATACTGGGATATTTGGGATATTTTGAAAACTGGGAGGTAGGTTTGGGACAAATGTGACCAAACGCCGCTTTCAGTACTTGGCATATGTTGGGTATAAAAAGTCGTAATTTCAAATTGCGAATACGTGCAGAGCGCCTGAATTTGGCTTCAAAATATGGCTCCGGCCTCGAAATTGGGGTGTTTGGGATATTTCGAAAACTGCAGGGGAGTTTGTGCAAAATGTGACTCAGTGCCGCGTCCAGTACTTGGCCTGTGTTGGGTATAAAAAGTCGTAATATCAAACTGCGGATACGTGCAGAGAGCCAGAATTTGGCTCCAAAATATGGCTCAGGCCTCGAAATTGGGATATATGGGATATTTTGAAAACTGCAGGGATGTTTGGGACAAATGTGACCAAACGCCGCATTCAGTACTTGGCATATGTTGTGTATAAAAAAGTCGCAATTTCAAACTGCGAATATGTGCAGAGAGCCAGAATTTGGCTCCAAAATATGGCTCAGGCCTCGAAATTGGGATATTTAGGATATTTTGAAAACTTCATGGAGGTTTGGGACAAATGTGACCATATGCCGCTTTCAGTACTTGGCATATGTTGTGTATAAAAATGTCGCAATTTCAAACTGCGAATATGTGCAGAGAGCCAGAATTTGGCTCCAAAATATGGCTCAGGCCTCGAAATTGGGATATTTGGGATATTTTGAAAACTGCATGGAGGTTTGGGACAAATGTGACCAAACGCCGCATTCAGTACTTTGCATATGTTGTGTATAAAAAAGTCGCAATTTAAAACTGCGAATACGTGCAGAGAGCCTGAATTTGGCTTCAAAATATGGCTCCGGCCTCGAAATTGGGGTGTTTGGGATATTTTGAAAACTGTAGGGGAGTTTGTGCAAAATGTGATTCATTGCCGCTTTCATTACTTTGCATATGTTGGGTATAAAACTTCTTAATATCAAACTGCTAATACGTGTAGAGAGCCAGAATTTGCCTCCAAAATATGGCTCAGGCCTCAATATTGGGATGTTTGGGATATTTTGAAAACTGCAAGGGAGTTTGTGCAAAATGTGACCAAACGCCGCTTTCAGGACATGGCATATGTTGGGTATAAAAATTCGTATTTTCAAATTGCGAATACGTGCAGAGAGCCAGAATTTGGCTCCAAAATATGGCTCCGGCCTCGAAATTAGGGTGTTTGGGATATTTTGAAAACTGCAGGGGAGTTTGTGCAAAATGTGACTCATTGCCGCTTTCAGTACTAATTTTACCCAACTATGTTGGGTAAAAAAAAGTCGTAATTTTCAACTGCGAATATGTGCAGAGAGCTAGAATTTGTCTCCAAAATATGGCTCAGGCCTCAAAATTGGGATGTTTGGGATATTTTGAAAACTGCAGGGGGGATTGGGACAAATGTGACCAAACGCCGCTTTCAGTACTTGGCATATGTTGGGTATAAAAAGTCGTAATATCAAACTGCAAAACGTGCAGAGAGCCATAATTTGGCTCCAAAATATAGCTCTGGCCTCGAAATTGGGATATTTGGGATATTTTGAAAACTGCAGGGGGGGATTGTTCAAAATGTAACTCATTGCCGCTTTCAGTACTTGGCATATGTTGGGTATAAAAAGCCATAATTTCAAACTGCGAATACATGCAGAGAGCCAGAATTTGGCTCCAAAATATGGCTCAGGCCTCGATACTGGGATGTTTGGGATATTTTGAAAACTGGGAGGTAGGTTTGGGACAAATGTGACCAAACGCCGCTTTCAGTACTTGGCATATGTTGGGTATAAAAAGTCGTAATATCTAACTGCGAATACGTGCAGAGAGCCTGAATTTGACTTCAAAATATGGCTCCGGCCTCGAAATTGGGGTGCTTGGGATATTTTGAAAACTGCAGGGGAGTTTGTGCAAAATGTGACTTATTGCCTCTTTCAGTACTTTGCATATGTTGGGTATAATAATTTGTAATTTCAAACTGCGAATACGTGCAGAGAGCCAGAATTTGGCTCCAAAATATGGCTCAGTCCTTGAAATTGGGATGTTTGGGATATTTTGAAAACTGGAGGGAGGTTTGGGACAAATGTGACCAAACGCCGCTTTCAGTACTTGGCATATGTTGGGTATAAAAAGTCGTAATTTCAAACTGCCAATTCGTGCAGAGAGCCAGAATTTGGCTCCAAAATATGACTCAGGCCTCGAATTTGGGATATTTCGAAAACTGCAGAGGAGTTTGTGCCAAATGTGACTCATTGCCGCTTTCAGTACTTCGCATATGTTGGGTAAAAAAAGTCGTAATTTTCAACTGCGAATACGTGCAAAGAGCTAGAATTTGTCTCCAAAATATAGCTCAGGCCTCGAAATTGGGATGTTTGGGATATTTTTAAAACTGCAGGGGAGTTTGTGCAAAATTTGACTCACTGCCGCGTCCAGTACTTGACATATGTTGGGTATAAAAAGTCGTAATTTCAAACTGCGAATACGTGCAAAGAGCCAGAATTTGGCTCCATAATATGGCTACGGCCTCGATATTGGAATGTTTGGGATATTTTGAAAACTGCAGGGGGGATTAGGACAAATGTGAGCAAACGCCGCTTGCAGGACATGGCATATGTTGGGTATAAAAAGTCGTAATTTCAAACTGCGAATACGTGCAGAGAGGCAGAATTTGGATCCAAAATATGGCTCAGGCCTCGAATTTTGTAAGTTTGGGATATTTTGAAAACTGCAGGGGAGTTTGTGCAAAATGTGACTCACTGCCGCGTCCAGTACTTGGCATATGTAGTGTATAAAAAGTCGTTATATCAAACTGCGAATACATGCATAGTGCCAGAATTTGGCTCCAAAATATGGCTCAAGCCTCGAAATTGGGATATTTGGGATATTTTGAAAACTGCAGGGAGGTTTGGGACAAATGTGACCAAACGCCGCTTTCAATACTTGGCATATACTGGGTATAAAAAGTCGTAATTTCAAACTGCTAATACAAACAGAGAGCCAGAATTTGGCTCCAAAATATTACTCAGGCCTCAAAATTGGGATGTTTTGGATATTTTGAAAACTAGAGGGGAGTTTGTTCAAAATGTCTCACAGCCGCTTTCAGTACTTGGCATATGTTGGGTATAAAAAGTCGGAATTTCGAACTGCGAATACGTGCAGAGAGCCTAAATTTGGTTCCAAAATATGGCTCAGGCCTCGAAACTGGGATGTTTGGAATATTTTGAAAACTGCAGGGGGGATTGGGACAAATGTGACCAAACGCCGCTTTCAGGACTTGGCTTATGTTTTGTATAAAAAGTCATAATATCAAAATGCGAAAACGTGCATAGAGCCAGAATTTGGCTCCACAATAAGGCTTAGGCCTCGAAATTGGGATGTTTGGGATATTTTGAAAACTGCAGGGGAGTTTGTGCAAAATGTGACTCACTGCCACGTCCAGTACTTGGCATATGTTGGGTATAAAAAGTCGTAATATCAAACTGCGAATACGTGCAGAGAGCCAGAATTTGGCTCCAAAATATGGCTCAGGCCTCAATACTGGGATGTTTGGGATATTTTGAAAACTGCAAGGGAGTTTGTGTAAAATGTGAATAAACGCCGCTTTCAGTACTTCGCATATGTTGGGTAAAAAAAAGTCGTAATTTTCAACTGCGAATACGTGCAGAGAGCCAGAATTTGGCTCAAAAATATGGCTCAGGCCTCAAAATTGGGATGTTTGGGATATTTTGAAAACTGCATGGGAGTTTATGCAAAATGTGACTCACTGCCTGTTTCAGTACTTGGCATATGTTGGGTATAAAAAGTCGTAATATCAAACTGCGAATACATGCATAGAGCCAGAATTTGGCTCCAAAATATGGCTCAGGCCTAAAAATTGGGATGTTTGGGATATTTTGCAAACTGGAGGGATGTTTGGGACAAATGTGACCAAACGCCGCTTTCAGGACTTGGCATATGTTGGGTATAAAAAGTCGTAATTTCAAACTGCGAATACGTGCAGAGAGCCAGAATTTGGCTCCAAAATATGGCTCAGGCCTCGAAATTGGGGTATTTCGAAAACTGCAGGTAAGTTTGTGCAAAATGTGACTCACTGCCGCGTCCAGTACTTGGCATATGTAGGGTATAAAAATTCGAAATATCAAACTGCGAATACGTGCAGAGAGCCAGAATTTGGCTCCAAAATATGGCTCAGGCTTCGAAATTGGGATATTTTGAAAACTGGAGGGAGGTTTGGGACAAATGTGACCAAACGCCGCTTTCAGTACTTGGCATATGTTGGGTATAAAAAGTCGTATTATCAAACTGCAAATACGTGCAGAGCGCCTGAATTTGGCTTCAAAATATGGCTCCGGCCTCGAAATTGGGGTGTTTGGGATATTTTGAAAACTGCAGGGGAGTTTGTGCAAAATGTGACTCATTGCCGCTTTCAGTACTTCGCATATGTTGGGTAAAAAAAAAGTCGTAATTTTACACTGCGAATACGTGCAGAGAGCCAGAATTTGTCTCAAAAATATGGCTCAGGCCTCAAAATTGGAATGTTTGGGATATTATGAAAACTGCAGGGGGGATTGGGACATATGTGACCAAATGCCGCTTTCAGTACTTGGCATATGTTGGGTATAAAAAGTCGTAATTTCAAACTGCGAATACGTGCAGAGAGGCAGAATTTGGATCCAAAATATGGCTCAGGCCTCGAATTTTTAAGTTTGGGATATTTTGAAAACTGCAGGGGAGTTTGTGCAAAATGTGACTCACTGCCGCGTCCAGTACTTGGCATATGTAGTGTATAAAAAGTCGTTATATCAAACTGCGAATACATGCATAGTGCCAGAATTTGGCTCCAAAATATGGCTCAAGCCACGAAATTGGGATATTTGGGATATTTTTAAAACTGCAGGGAGGTTTGGGACAAATGTGACCAAACGCCGCTTTCAATACTTGGCATATACTGGGTATAAAAAGTCGTAATTTCAAACTGCGAATACAAACAGAGAGCCAGAATTTGGCTCCAAAATATTACTCAGGCCTCAAAATTGGGATGTTTTGGATATTTTGAAAACTAGAGGGGAGTTTGTTCAAAATGTCTCACAGCCGCTTTCAGTACTTGGCATATGTTGGGTGTAAAAAGTCGGAATTTCGAACTGCGAATACGTGCAGAGAGCCTAAATTTGGTTCCAAAATATGGCTCAGGCCTCGAAACTGGGATGTTTGGAATATTTTGAAAACTGCAGGGGGGATTGGGACAAATGTGACCAAACGCCGCTTTCAGGACTTGGCTTATGTTTTGTATAAAAAGTCATAATATCAAACTGCGAAAACGTGCATAGAGCCAGAATTTGGCTCCACAATAAGGCTTAGGCCTCGAAATTGGGATGTTTGGGATATTTTGAAAACTGCAGGGGAGTTTGTGCAAAATGTGACTCACTGCCACGTCCAGTACTTGGCATATGTTGGGTATAAAAAGTCGTAATATCAAACTGCGAATACGTGCAGAGAGCCAGAATTTGGCTTCAAAATATGGCTCAGGCCTCAATACTGGGATGTTTGGGATATTTTGAAAACTGCAAGGGAGTTTGTGTAAAATGTGAATAAACGCCGCTTTCAGTACTTCGCATATGTTGGGTAAAAAAAAGTCGTAATTTTCAACTGCGAATACGTGCAGAGAGCCAGAATTTGGCTCAAAAATATGGCTCAGGCCTCAAAATTGGGATGTTTGGGATATTTTGAAAACTGCATGGGAGTTTGTGCAAAATGTGACTCACTGCCTGTTTCAGTACTTGGCATATGTTGGGTATAAAAAGTCGTAATATCAAACTGCGAATACATGCATAGAGCCAGAATTTGGCTCCAAAATATGGCTCAGGCCTAAAAATTGGGATGTTTGGGACAAATGTGACCAAACGCCGCTTTCAGGACTTGGCATATGTTGGGTATAAAAAGTCGTAATTTCAAACTGCGAATACGTGCAGAGAGCCAGAATTTGGCTCCAAAATATGGCTCAGGCCTCGAAATTGGGGTATTTCGAAAACTGCAGGTAAGTTTGTGCAAAATGTGACTCACTGCCGCGTCCAGTACTTGGCATATGTAGGGTATAAAAATTCGAAATATCAAACTGCGAATACGTGCAGAGAGCCAGAATTTGGCTCCAAAATATGGCTCAGGCTTCGAAATTGGGATATTTTGAAAACTGGAGGGAGGTTTGGGACAAATGTGACCAAACGCCGCTTTCAGTACTTGGCATATGTTGGGTATAAAAAGTCGTATTATCAAACTGCAAATACGTGCAGAGCGCCTGAATTTGGCTTCAAAATATGGCTCCGGCCTCGAAATTGGGGTGTTTGGGATATTTTGAAAACTGCAGGGGAGTTTGTGCAAAATGTGACTCATTGCCGCTTTCAGTACTAATTTTACCCAACTATGTTGGGTAAAAAAAGTCGTAATTTTCAACTGCGAATACGTGCAAAGAGCTAGAATTTGTCTCCAAAATATAGCTCAGGCCTCGAAATTGGGATGTTTGGGATATTTTTAAAACTGCAGGGGAGTTTGTGCAAAATTTGACTCACTGCCGCGTCCAGTACTTGACATATGTTGGGTATAAAAAGTCGTAATTTCAAACTGCGAATACGTGCAAAGAGCCAGAATTTGGCTCCATAATATGGCTACGGCCTCGATATTGGAATGTTTGGGATATTTTGAAAACTGCAGGGGGGATTGGGACAAATGTGAGCAAACGCCGCTTGCAGGACATGGCATATGTTGGGTATAAAAAGTCGTAATTTCAAACTGCGAATACGTGCAGAGAGGCAGAATTTGGATCCAAAATATGGCTCAGGCCTCGAATTTTGTAAGTTTGGGATATTTTGAAAACTGCAGGGGAGTTTGTGCAAAATGTGACTCACTGCCGCGTCCAGTACTTGGCATATGTAGTGTATAAAAAGTCGTTATATCAAACTGCGAATACATGCATAGTGCCAGAATTTGGCTCCAAAATATGGCTCAAGCCTCGAAATTGGGATATTTGGGATATTTTGAAAACTGCAGGGAGGTTTGGGACAAATGTGACCAAACGCCGCTTTCAATACTTGGCATATACTGGGTATAAAAAGTCGTAATTTCAAACTGCGAATACAAACAGAGAGCCAGAATTTGGCTCCAAAATATTACTCAGGCCTCAAAATTGGGATGTTTTGGATATTTTGAAAACTAGAGGGGAGTTTGTTCAAAATGTCTCACAGCCGCTTTCAGTACTTGGCATATGTTTGGTATAAAAAGTCGGAATTTCGAACAGCGAATACGTGCAGAGAGCCTAAATTTGGTTCCAAAATATGGCTCAGGCCTCGAAACTGGGATGTTTGGAATATTTTGAAAACTGCAGGGGGGATTGGGACAAATGTGACCAAACGCCGCTTTCAGGACTTGGCTTATGTTTTGTATAAAAAGTCATAATATCAAACTGCGAAAACGTGCATAGAGCCAGAATTTGGCTCCACAATAAGGCTTAGGCCTCGAAATTGGGATGTTTGGGATATTTTGAAAACTGCAGGGGAGTTTGTGCAAAATGTGACTCACTGCCACGTCCAGTACTTGGCATATGTTGGGTATAAAAAGTCGTAATATCAAACTGCGAATACGTGCAGAGAGCCAGAATTTGGCTCCAAAATATGGCTCAGGCCTCAATACTGGGATGTTTGGGATATTTTGAAAACTGCAAGGGAGTTTGTGTAAAATGTGAATAAACGCCGCTTTCAGTACTTCGCATATGTTGGGTAAAAAAAAGTCGTAATTTTCAACTGCGAATACGTGCAGAGAGCCAGAATTTGGCTCAAAAATATGGCTCAGGCCTCAAAATTGGGATGTTTGGGATATTTTGAAAACTGCATGGGAGTTTATGCAAAATGTGACTCACTGCCTGTTTCAGTACTTGGCATATGTTGGGTATAAAAAGTCGTAATATCAAACTGCGAATACATGCATAGAGCCAGAATTTGGCTCCAAAATATGGCTCAGGCCTAAAAATTGGGATGTTTGGGATATTTTGCAAACTGGAGGGATGTTTGGGACAAATGTGACCAAACGCCGCTTTCAGGACTTGGCATATGTTGGGTATAAAAAGTCGTAATTTCAAACTGCGAATACGTGCAGAGAGCCAGAATTTGGCTCCAAAATATGGCTCAGGCCTCGAAATTGGGGTATTTCGAAAACTGCAGGTAAGTTTGTGCAAAATGTGACTCACTGCCGCGTCCAGTACTTGGCATATGTAGGGTATAAAAATTCGAAATATCAAACTGCGAATACGTGCAGAGAGCCAGAATTTGGCTCCAAAATATGGCTCAGGCTTCGAAATTGGGATATTTTGAAAACTGGAGGGAGGTTTGGGACAAATGTGACCAAACGCCGCTTTCAGTACTTGGCATATGTTGGGTATAAAAAGTCGTATTATCAAACTGCAAATACGTGCAGAGCGCCTGAATTTGGCTTCAAAATATGGCTCCGGCCTCGAAATTGGGGTGTTTGGGATATTTTGAAAACTGCAGGGGAGTTTGTGCAAAATGTGACTCATTGCCGCTTTCAGTACTTCGCATATGTTGGGTAAAAAAAAAGTCGTAATTTTACACTGCGAATACGTGCAGAGAGCCAGAATTTGTCTCAAAAATATGGCTCAGGCCTCAAAATTGGAATGTTTGGGATATTATGAAAACTGCAGGGGGGATTGGGACATATGTGACCAAATGCCGCTTTCAGTACTTGGCATATGTTGGGTATAAAAAGTCGTAATATCAAACTGCAAATACGTGCAGAGAGCCAGAATTTGGCTCCAAAGTATAGCTCAGGCCTCGAAATTGGGATACTTGGGATATTTTGAAAACTGCAGGGGGGGATTGTTCAAAATGTGACTCATTGCCGCTTTCAGTACTTGGCATATGTTGGGTATAAAAAGTTGTAATTTCAAACTGCGAATACGTGCAGAGAGCCAGAATTTGGCTCCACAATATGGTTTAGGCCTCGAAATTGGGATGTTTGGGATATTTTTAAAACTGCAGGGGAGTTTGTGCAAAATGTCTCACTGCCGCTTTCAGTACTTGGCATATGTTGGGTATAAAAAGTCGGAATTTCGAACTGCGAATACGTGCAGAGAGCCTAAATTTGGCTCCAAAATATGGCTCAGGCCTCGAAACTGGGATATTTGGGATATTTTGAAAACTGCATGGGGGATTGGGACAAATGTGACCAAACGCCGCTTTCAGGACTTGGCATATGTTGGGTATAAAAAGTCATAATATCAAACTGCGAATACGTGCATAGAGCCAGAATTTGGCTCCACAATATGGCTTAGGCCTCGAAATTGGGATGTTTGGGATATTTTGAAAACTGCAGGGGAGTTTATGCAAAATGTGACTCACTGCTGCCGCTTTCAGTACTTGGCATATGTTGGGTATAAAAAGTCGTAATATCAAACTGCGAATACGTGCAGAGAGCCAGAATTTGGCTCCAAAATATAGCTCAGGCCTCGATATTGGGATGTTTGGGATATTTTGAAAACTGCAGGGGGGATTGTTCAAAATGTGACTCACTGCTGCCGCTTTCAGTACTTGGCATATGTTGGGTAAAAAAATTCGTAATTTCAAACTGCGAATACGTGCAAAGAGCCAGAATTTGGCTCCAAAATATGGCTCAGGCCTCGATATTGGGATGTTTGGGATATTTTGAAAACTGCAGGGGGGATTGGGACAAATGTGACCAAACGCCGCTTTCAGGACATGGCATATGTTGGGTATAAAAAGTCGTAGTTTCAAACTGCGAATACGTGCATAGAGCCAGAATTTGGCTCCAAAAAATGGCGTCCATTAGGGGGGTTCCGGCCTCTCCCGGTGCTGTAAGCCTCTGGGTAGCTGCAGTGAGCACACACTGGCCCAAAAAATCCAGCTGAATTCAAAGATGAGCTCCAGGCGAGGTGTGGAAAGAAAGTCCAGCCAGGAGCGTTCAAACTGCGCGTCAAGATGGCCGACCTTTCGGCCGGGAATCTCTTCCACAACGAAATCTTTTATTGTAGAGCTGTTGACAACATACTTTTATCTCAACTTAAGTTTTCGCCACGCATAATTTTTTCTCATTTGGAAAATACATTATCATCTTCACTATAAATTACTACTATAGCGTGTCATTTCTGCTCACACTCATCTCTAAATAAAATGATTACAAATATTTCCCAAGACATAAACTGCCTCATCCAGCCCGCCTCTTCCCTCATTCCAAATCCACAAACCCACCAACAATCCTCCAACTTCATGGGAAGGTCAAGCTTCCCAGAACCTTGGAGTCATTGGATATGGGTTTGTGGATGACCTGACCTAGCAGTTTATGCCTTTGGGGAGATCTCCCCCCCCTCCTTTCATATGCATTAATGATATATAATGCATATGCCAGCCAGTCCAAGTCTAATCTTAAGATAATTCTCCTATCTCTCAATTTATTCTTTACCTACTCTTCACAGCAAGTCTTTGTCACCCACATTGAACAATATTCTAAGTCTTCACTACCCCAAAACTTGCCTCGCCACCCAGATTTTACCTTATCATACATCTTTGCTACCCATCATTTGGTTTGTATTAAACATTCAAGGTTAAATGTTCGCCCTTGATCACCTAGCAGCAATTGAGGATACAGATGTAAGTTGATTGGAGAGTCGCGTTCTGAGTGTAAACTAGTAGAACGTAAGTCAAGAAACTGCAGATGGCCTATTGTCCTGCACTTGGCACTTCCTATTTATATCCACCCACACTCATTCATATACGTCTAACCTAAGCTTCAACCAATCAAAGATTCCTATGCCTATTATGATGCAGTAATATGGATCCAGTGATCCAGTAATATGATCCACAATAGACTTGAGAATGGTCCAGGACGGACCGAAACGTAGTCGTCCCTTCACCTTCTAGTGTGTGGTCTGGTCAACATACTTCAGCCACGTTATTGTGACTCGTCGTCTGCACATGATCCAGTAATTTGTTCCACAAATCCACAACCCAGTTACCAAACCAGTATTTACCCAGGTATTTCCTAAATCTAAACTTATCTTCATTTAAAGCCTTATCAATAACTCCCTTGTTATGCCCATTCATCCACTTGTACACTTCAATCATGTCACGTTAAGGTTTTTGCAACATCTCTTCATACGGAAGCTTTCTAATTTGCGGGATTAACTTTGTCATCCTAACTGACGTGTTCTAGTGAATTATGTCCATTGTTTAGCATGGCGATCAAAACTGAACTGCATAATCTAAATGAGGCCTAAAAACAATACGTTAATAAACCTAGCCGACTTATTGCTAACTCTTCTATAAATAAATCTATGGGAAAGAAAAGCTCTCAGCCTGTTAACAAGAGTGTACAAATCCACAAGGGCCGGAACGAGGATTCAAACCTGCATCCGAGAGCATCCCAGACGCTGCCGTAATCGACTGAGCTACGACATGGTCAAAAGGAGTTGAAACCGAAGTTCTACTGAACTTACTGGATCCTGTAGCCTCTCTGAGGCACAAACCAGTGTTAGTGTAACAAGAAGGTGAAGTTTTCTACGTCCATCTAGTTCCACCCGCTCCTCCCCAGAACTAGTTGTTAAATAAGCACTTTACCTTGACTCCTCTGATCCAACACTTGTCCACACTTGCCACGCCCCTGAAAAAATATTTTTTACATATATTAAGGGCAAGTATAAGTAAGTAATTATCAAAAGAAGGCACCAAACCGGGAAGGCTATGTAGCACCAGGGTAAGTATAAACAGTTTATTTCAAATACAATCGAGTAGGAAAATACAATTATGAATTTCAAGAACACTGGAACCAATCACTGGAAAAGGTGTAATTGCAATGGAGATTAATTACAGATTGTAGCAACAATAGCGAGTAGGCAAGACTGATAAGACTGCAATAGCCTAACGGGGTACAGTTTTGTCTTGGACTCATGAGTCTATGGTAAAGCATCAATGTTCTTTTAAAGTTACATAGAAACACATTACCTTATTAGGGTCTTCCACTAAAACAAACCTTTAGCTAACCTTAGTTAAAAGTACTGTGTATTATTAATTTATTTAGCTGTCTATTGGCCTAAATTATATAAATAATATGTTTAAAACCTCTTAAGTACAGTATATGGTCTCTGAGCACTAAACCAACGTTAGAAGCCTAGTGGTTACATTGTTAAAAATGACCTTTTACAGGTGAATTCATTTTACATCGCAGAGTAAACAAGATGCAAACAATTAACATCTTCCATCTATTAGATAAACAATTATCTAGTCGTCACTTCACTTTCTAGTGTGTGGTTTGGTCAACATATTTCAGCCCCCGTTATTGTGACTCCTCGTATGCAATAATCTTCCCCATTTATCTGCACAATTGCTATCCTGATATGACCACTCCATCGCCCTAGTCGTTAACACTAAACAATCTAGTGTGACTTGTTGCTAAACATTACATGTCACCTTTAGCTTAGATACAAAACACGTTGTACATATAATCAAACTACCTTTAATGTCATAATGCAGCAGTTTGCGCGCTCAAAATACAGATAGACAAACTCCTCAGGAACCGTAGGGGAACCTTTGACAAGCCGCTGGTTTCCTGTTGCCGTAGAAGGCACTATGGACAAATGGTGGCTCTCTGGTAAATTTAAGCCAATATTACCTAGGAGTTATGATGTACCAGCCATTAAACATCTGGGACTCAGTTAATATGAAAACAATCCTTAAGAATAGTTAAACGAATCTTTGACTTAAACGAACAACATTGAATATTCAACTGTACGAGTCTCTGTTGTGGTCCCATCTGGCCTACTGTGTCCTAATATGGAAACCTCACTTCAAAAAGATATCAATGATTTTCCGCTTTGGAGAAAGTTCAAGACAGCAACAACAATCATGCCAGAACTTGTTCAACTGTCACTACCACGAATCTTTGAAGGACTAACACTATAAATGTTTAAATTGTTATAGATTTTGATAGATTAGCCTATAAATTTTCCTAGAAATTACCTCCTTAATATTATCTGTTAGATTAAGGCCCTGCCCGAAGCGCTATGCGTACTAGTGGCTTTACAAGAATGAAAACACATCATGCCGTGTACTGTGTACTCTCAGAAACCCAATGTAACTTCTTGTAGTTATATAAATAAATAAATAACAGCCGAGGCCTTTATAATACTATTTTAATGCATTGCTTTATACTTTTTAAAGTCTTTTAGAGAAGTGCTTTGTATTTATAACCTCCAACTTTGTCAGTATTACAAATTAAACAA
The DNA here is from genome assembly GCF_040958095.1 of Procambarus clarkii. Taxonomy (NCBI): domain Eukaryota; kingdom Metazoa; phylum Arthropoda; class Malacostraca; order Decapoda; family Cambaridae; genus Procambarus; species Procambarus clarkii. The sequence goes on from NW_027189165.1 coordinate 1,316,383, forward strand.
AAAAAAATGATAATACTGACCAAATTGGAGTCTATTAATAGAGACCACTTCTCTAAAATGTCATATTTGACACAGACAGGCTGGACAACAGCTTCAAGCTCAACAAGCCACAATGTAACACAGACAATAGATGTGTTGTTTCCCCCATAGGATTATTAACCCATGAACCCGCTTAACCACTCAAGTCATAAATGCCGAGTCATTCCTCTTGTTCACAATATACACAAGACAAATCCTCAATAAAATAAGGGTGGGGGGAGTAGGAAGGCTGACCTTTGACAAGGCGCCGCCGTCCTGTCCCCGTCGAGGCCACTGTAGATGGTGGCCCTTAGGTCAATTCATCATACGAGCCCTTTTCCTTCCATCATTCTGAATCATGCTCATCGTACTAACCTGCACCCCCCTAATCCACCCCCCCCCCACCACCACCACCATCTTCACACAATCTGGCCAAAATTTCTAGTTTCATTCAGATTTTCATCAAAATATGTCGAAGATTTCTCTTTGGGTTGTTTTAAGGGGCCTGACAGCCGAGTGGACAGCGCTTCGGATTCGCAATCCTGAGGTTCCGGGTTCGATCCCCGGTGGAGGCTAAAATAAATGGGCACTTTCTTTCACCCTGATGAACCTGTACACCTATCAGTAAATAAGTACCTGGGAGTTAGACAGCTGCTACGGGCTGCTTCCTGGGGATGTTTAACAAGAAGAAGGCCTGGTCGAGGACCGGGCCCCGGAGACGCTAGGCCCCGAAATCATCTCAAGATTGATGGCTAGCTACTGGCATGGCTATTAAGGCCACCACAAGCGCCCTAGTGACTTAACTAGCGGGTACACCTATGGCTGCCACCTGACAATCACCTCTATATTTTGTCTAAATACATAAAATATACAAAATAATAAGGAATAACAACATAAAACATACCCCGAACAATCCTTTCTATATAAAGATATCTTCAACACAAATTTCTTTGCACACTGGTAATCAACGTGACCCTTGCCAGGCGGCGGCTGGTCGACAACTGAGCCACACGTTAAGAAGCGGGACTTCCAGACGCGCCACTCACCCTTACTTCACCATAATATCCAAAGTGTCAACCTCTAATACATTTAAGCATCTGACCACCAGAGGCGCTAATGCTCCCCTGTTATTACACCATCCATATAATGATTGTTCTCATTATTCATTGTTGCATCCTTTAAATACATTCATGTTCTGTAGTAACAGTGTCAGACCTCGAAGGAAGAAATGAAACACCCTTCTGAAGATGTATTATTAAATGCGAAAATACTTAAGGAAATTCCTGTTTCAATTCTTCCTTCGTGGTCTGACACTCACATTTTTCATTACTTGTTAATTGTCGTGATTTACACTCCGATTTTGTAGTGTATATACGACAACTTCAGGAAAGTAATGAGTAGCGGATTTAGTCTAAACAATAATATATGCGTTTTGTTTTTAGTGCCAAATTATCTGGCAAATATACATTTGGAGATGTAGCCCAATCCTGCCTGTAGCCCAATTCTTCCTGTAGCCCAATCTTTCCTGTACCCCAATCCTTCCTGTAGCCCAATCCTTCCTGCACCCCAATCCTTCCTGTAGCCCAATCCTTCCTGTACCCCAATTCTTCCTGTACCCCAATCCTTCCTGTACCCCAATACTTCCTGTAGCCCAATCCTTCCTGTACCCCAATCCTTCCTGTAGCCCAATCCTTCCTGTAGCCCAATCCTTCCTGTAGTCGTGTTTAGTGGTGTAAAGAAAGAGTGGAGGTAGGTAGGTACCCGGGAGTTAGTTAACTGTTGTGGGAGGCATCCTGAGATACTGTATACACACTACAACACTGTATAATCACAACATTGTATACACTACCTTGAGAAAGGTTGTAGGTTTCGTCAGATAATGTGTAATACACCTACACATTTATTGGGTAGGCCTCCTACAAAGAACGTCGCATTTCGATCGTAGGCGTTACATAAGGCCAAAAATTGTCGTACTAGAAAATGGAGAACATAAGAACAAAGGCAACTGCAGAAGATCTATTGGCCCATACGAGGCAGCTCCTATTTATAACCACCCAATCCCACTCATATACATGTCCAACCCATGCTTGAAACAATCGAGGGACCCCACCTCCACAATGTTACGCGGCAATTGGTTCCACAAATCAACAACCCTGTTACTGAACCAATATTTACCCAAGTCTTTCCTAAATCTAAACTTATCCAATTTATACCCATTGTTTCGTGTTCTGTCTTGTGTTGATACTTTTAATACCCTATTATTATCCCCTTTGTTATGTCCATTCACCCACTTGTAAACCTCTATCATGTCACCCCTAACTCTTCGCCTTTCCAGTGAATGCAACTTAAGCTTTGTTAATCTTTCTTCATATGAAAGATTTCTAATTTGGGGAATTAACTTCGTCATCCTACGCTGGACACGTTCAAGTGAATTTATGTCCATTCTATAATATGGCGACCAAAACTGAACTGCATAATCTAAATGGGGCCTAACCAGAGCGAGATATAGCTTAAGAACCACACCAGGTGTCTTGTTACTAACGCTTCGATTAATAAATCCCAGTGTCCTATTCGCCTTATTACGAACATTCAAGCATTGATCCTTTTGTTTTAAATTCTTGCTACTCATAACTCCCAGATCCCTTTCGCAATCCGACTTCGCAATCTCAACACCATCTAGCTCGTATCTTGTAACTATATCATCATTACCTAGCCTCAGAACTTTACATTTATCAGCATTAAACTGCATCTGCCAATCCTTCGACCATTTCAAAACCCTATCTAGATCAATTTGAAGTGATAGTGAGTCTTCCTCCGAATTAATTTCCCTACCGATTTTCGTATCATCGGCAAATTTGCAAATGTTGCTACTCAAACCTGAATCTAAATCATTTATATATATTATAAACAACAGAGGTCCCAGGACAGAGCCCTGAGGCACCCCACTTACAACATTTTCCCACTGTGACTTGACTCCATTTATACTAACTCTGTTTCCTTTGGTATAGCCATGCCCTAATGGCTGCCCTAATGCCCTAATATACTTGTCCAACCCTGACGGGTTGGACAAGTATATCGGGTTGGACAAGTATATGAGTGGGATTGGGTGGTTATAGAATAGGAGCTGCCTCGTATGGGCCAATGGGCCTTCTGCAGTTACCTTTGTTCTTATGTTCTTATGTTCTTAATCCAGCTTAATATAGCACCCCCAATACCATGAGACTCTAACTTTTTAATCAGTCTTTCATGTGGCACTGTATCAAAAGCTTTGCTAAAGTCAAGGTACACAACATCGCAATCCTTACCACTATCAACTGCCTCAACAATGCTAGAATAAAAAGATAACAAATTTGTTAAACATGAACGGCCATTTATAAAACCATGTTGCAACTCAATTATTAATTTATGTTTTTCAAGATGAAGACGAATTTTATTTGCTATTATAGATTCGAGTAACTTTCCCACAATAGACGTTAGGCTAATTGGTCGATAGTTAGACGCAAGTGATCTATCTCCATTCTTAAAAACTGGTATCACATTAGCAACTTTCAAAAACTCTGGCACTCTGCCTGACTCTATTGATTTATTAAATATGGTTGACAGTGGGTCACAAAGCTCCTCTTTGCATTCTTTAAGCACCCTGGCAAACACTTCATCCGGCCCTGGGGATTTGTTTGGTTTGAGTTTTACTATTTGTTTAAGAACATCCTCCCTGGTAACTGTTAAACGAGTCAACCTGTCCTCGTCCCCACCCACATAGACTTGTTCGGCTGAAGGCATATTGTTAGGTTCCTCTTTAGTAAATACAGATACAAAATATTTATTAAAAATACTACTCATCTCTTCATCACTATCTGTTATTTGACCAGTCTCAGTTTTTAATGGACCTATCCTTTCCCTAGTCTTAGTACGATATAACTGAAAAAACCCTTTAGGATTTGTCTTTGTTTGCCCTGCTATGCGAACTTCATAGTTTCTTTTTGCTTCCCTTATCTCTTTTTTAACATTTCTAACCAGTTGTACGAATTCCTGTTCTAAAGTGACCTCCCCATTTTTAATCCTTTTGTACCAAGCTCTCTTTTTACCTATAAGGTTCTTCAAATTCTTTGTTATCCACTTTGGGTCATTGGTATTCGATCTATTCAATTTGTATGGTATACTACGTTCCTGTGCTTTGTTTAGAATATTCTTAAATAAGTTATATATTGAATCCACATCGAAATCCCCATTTACGTCACCTATCGCTGGGTTCATGTCTCGCTCCAAGACCGGCCCCCACCCCATACCCAAGACTTTCCAATCAATTTGACCCCAAAAATTTCTAAGGCTATTAAAATCAGTTTTTCGAAAATCTGGCACTTTAACAGAATTTTCTCCTACAGGTCTATTCCATTCTATGCTAAATCTGATTTCTTTGTGATCACTGTTCCCTAGCTCACTCCCTGTTTCGATGTCATTAATTTGTGTTTCCCTGTTAGTTAACACTAAATCTAAAATATTATTTTCCCGTGTTGGTTCCATAATGTGTTGGGTAAGAAAGCCATCGTCAATTAATTCTAGAACATCTTCTGCTTCACTATTCCCTGTTTTGTTCAACCAGTTTATTCCACTAAAATTAAAGTCACCCATGACGTAAATACTGTTAGATCTAGATGCCCTAGATATTGCATCCCATAGATGCTTTGCTTCCATTCTGTCTAAATTTGGTGGCCTATATATAACTCCTATTATAATATTATTGGCTTTTTCGTATAATTCTATCCAAATAGTTTCTGTGTGTGGCTCAGTTTTGATTCCCTCTTTGAGACTACATTTCAAATTGTCCCTAACATATATGGCTACTCCCCCTCCTCGTCTAATATATCTATCTGTGTGAAATAGTTTAAATCCATTTATTTGATATTCAGCTAATAGCTCTCTATTTTCTACATTCATCCACGTTTCGGTAAGTGCAATAATATCTATTTTTTTCTGTGCAGACAAGAGCATTTAATTCGTTAATTTTATTTCTTAGACTTCTACTGTTAGTGTAAAATACCTTAAGTGAATTGTTATTTTGAGGCCCTTCTCTTTCCCTGATCATTTTGCCAATTCCTCTCTCCCACAAACACGTACTTTTATTATCTCCTTCCTCCAAATCAATTCCCATACCTCTATCAGCTAACAGTTTAAACCCAAACAAACACCTTTAACCACTTCTTCCAAGGAGTTCGCAACAGCAACAACCCCAGCTCTCGATAGATGCACCCCATCACGAGCATACATTCCATTTCTTCCATAGAAGTGTTCCCAGATGTCTATGAAAGATATTGCATTTGATTTGCAATATCTTTCCAGCCGGCAATTGACACCAAGTGCCCTCGATATCCATTCATTTCCTACTCCCTTTCTTGGAAGAATGCCGCATATGATCGGGATTCCTCCCATGCTCCTAACTAATTCAATGGCTGTCCTGAATCTCTGTATTAGTTCCTCACTCCTAACTCGTCCAACATCATTACCCCCTGCACTAATACAAATAATGGGTTTGTTTCCATTTCCTGTCATAATATCATTCATGTTTCTAACAATATCACCAATTCCAGCTCCCGGATAGCAAATCCTAAATCTGTTCCCCCTATCTCTGGCACAAAACGTTCTGTCTAAATACCTTACCTGGGAATCTCCCACAACCAAAATTCGCTTCGATTCTCCCTTTTCCTTTCGAGCAGTATGAAGGACCTGCGCTTCAATGCTCCTCGTTACTTTGTCTTTGCCACCTCGTTGAACAACAGGTTCAACACAGCACTCGTCCTCTAATACGTTAAAAGTCCTTAGGTGTAGGCTATTAGTAGTCGGTTTTGCCAAGGTCTTCTTAAGACCCCTGTCTTTCACAACTTGCCAAGACGAGGACTTCTTAATACTGGTTTCGTCAGTCCTTCTTAATGAGGTCCCGTCAACACTGGCCTCCTCCTTCGTTTCCTCCCGAAGACGTAGCCGTCGTACCTCCTCCCGCAGGGAATCCATCTCTGCTCTCAGAGCTCTAACCAGACTCACCAAATCTTTTACTAATCCTTCCATTATTGCAATAATAATGCTATTAGAATCGGAGCTCCAGCTAACACAACCTCTCACTGTGACTGCACCTGGAGGCGACTGGTGAAGGTGACGTACTGTCCCGTTTTCTGTTTTGGGTCCTCTGGTAGGTTAGGAGAGACTACTTTAAATTAAAATGATCGTTTAAATTTACCACCCATAACACCATCCTACCACTAATGGGTTTTGTGGGTGGAGTGCCTCGGGGGCTCTGTCCTGGGACCTCTCTGTTTGCACGATACATGCCAGCGAACATTTGCTGTCCAACACAACGACAGCGAACACTTACTGTCCAACATGCCCCCAGCAAACACTCGCTATCCAACGTGACAGCAGCAAACACTTACAATACTATACAAACACCAGCGGACCTTGATATAAGCCTAAATGGAAATAAATAATGGGTCATTCCTGAACTCGTTCAAAAAATATGCCAAAAAGGAGAAATAAATAAAAAAGGGAACTAGATGGACCAAACATATAGTTTAATGAGCTTTGATAACTAAGCAAACCCTCTGGAGAAGGTATAAATCTATGAACATCATTGATTATGATATATGACTGAAAACTCACACCCCAAACTCACAGTCGCATATAGTCCTGGGGACCATTCAGGCTTGTTCGCATTATCATATATATATAAAAGGGCACTAAACTCAGCCACCCAGAAAACCCGAAAATATGCCAATTACTGAAAGCGGCGATGGATCACATTTTAACCCCCCCCCCCTCCAGTTTTCAAAATAACCCAAGCATTCCAAATTCGACGCCTGAGCCACATTTTGGAGCCAAATTCTGGCTCTCTGCACGTACTCGCAGTTTGAAACTACGACTTTTTATACCGAAGTTTAATGTTTAATGAGGTTAATTATATAGTTGATTGAGGTTTGGTAGCATGTTCCTTTTGGTAATCTGGCGCCAATTTGACGTTAGATGAGGAAGGAGGAGCATTGAGTGTGGTGATGGTTGACTGAGGGCGGAGGGAAGAGTGAGGGAGGGGTTACCAGATACGTCTGGTCGCCGTTACAATTTACCCTCAAAATCGTTACTAATGTAGTCATTTCATGATCATTTGAGGGTTTATCTAAATATTTCCCACTCGTTTCGATATACTTTAAGCGTGAAAACGCCCAAAATTCTTTTAGGACTTTCTTGCAAAGTGGTAGATGGCAACTAACGATCGTTCAACCCGTCCTCGACTCAAGTCCATTACATTCAGCGGTCAACCCCACAGACGCATTCATAAATTTTAACATGTTGTTCATTCAAAACGGGAATTTTCGCAAGTATAAATTAATATTATAATATATTAGCATATTGTGTATATATAGGCATAGGATAGGTTCGGTTAGGTGTTTAGGTTCTGTTGGAATTATTTGTATTTATAGTACGTGGGTGAAGCATTTATTGCGTTGTGATTCGAACAAAATTCGTCAGTGAAGCACTTGTTCCGGATATGTTCGAACGTCAGAAGTTGTGAGTCGTGTGTAAACCGCTTTTCATTCATAAACAGAGGGTTTGGTGGGTGCATGGAATCACTTTTGGATCTTTGTTTGGAGGACGGGCTGCGATCGTTACGTCATCGGCGATTGTCAACTCGAGAACAACCCTTCCAGCAGTTCATTTAGCTCTTAAAACACCTCGAACATATAATTACTTATATTATTCACGCAGTAGCTACACACTGCAACGAATATTAACGTGAAAACTGCACATACAATGGTATAATGTTGAATAGATTAACTGCATGTACTCAGTCATTTTGAATAATTGTGATTTTGTGCAGTTAAACTTCCCTGCTCCTGTGCCAGGTAAGTCCACTACGGGCTCACCATAGCCCGTGCTACTTGGAACTTTTTGTTCCAAGTAGCGAATCTTAAACAACAACAACAAGTTTAACTCTTCTTGATGCCCGAACTTTCGTCAGTCATTTAGAAGAGACTAACATTATATGACGTTAGTTTAGGTAAGGGAAGACTTTCATTGAATTGACAGTCTCCGTGGTGTAGTGGTAAGACACTCGCCTGGCGTTCCGCGAGCGCTTTGTCATGGGTTCGTATCCTGGCCGGGGAGGATTTACTGGGCGCAAATCCTTAACTGTAGCCTCTGTTTAACTCAACAGTAAAATGTGTACTTGGTTGTAACAACGATTCTTCGCGGCGGGGGATCGTATTCCAAGGACCTGCCCGAAACGCTACGCGTACTAGTGGCTCTACAAGAATGTAACAACTCTTGTATATATCTCAAAAAAAAAGAAAAAAAAAAGAAGAAGAAGTTGACAAGACGAGAGTAAGGAGGAGATTCACAAGCATCCACTGGTCTGAACAAGTATCCACTGGTCTAAACAAGCACCCACTGGTCTAAACAAGCACCCATTTTTCTGTGGCTCTCTTCGCTATCTCATCACCTACCTCATTCTACAGTATTCCCACATGTGAAGGGACCCACATGAATCTTACTTTATACCCAGTTTTTTTCTAATTTATTAACACTCTCTCTATACTCTATCACAATATTCTGGTATACTGGGCGTCTGCTATTTAAAGACTCTAATGCTCCTCTGCTGTCAATAAGAAGCAGGCATTTTTACCACATTTGACTACTTTCTGTAATCCTGCTAATACACCTTAGAGTTTAGTCTGCGTTGAAGAGACATTGTCAGTTAAGCGGCGTCCAATAACAGTATCTACAGTGCCGATGTCAGTGTACTCCCTGATCAAGACTCCACATCCTGCCTTCCCATTCCTAGCTACTGACCCATCAATATATATACATGTAGAGTGTTTTCTGTAGGTAATTTTCTAATTATACAATCATATGTTGCCCTCAGCTCTCCTATTTCACACATTTTTTCTTATGCAAGGGAGTAATTACTACATCTACATTACAATCCACCCATGGTGGTGTGAATTGTCTCTTCGGCACAGCAATACACTCTGTAATAACATCATACTTTATAACATTAGAACTTAAGGTATTCATATATGCTCTCTTCTTTATCATACACTGTTCACTACTTCCCACCTTTTGAACCGAGAGGATTAATTCATTAGCTCCCCCACCTGTCATTAATCGAATATCAGAGGCTACATTTATCTCCACAATTCTATCCCCAATACTCTGCAGATTAAACTCCATCCTCATTATCTGAATCATAGCATTTTTTGGGCATCTTAAGAAAAATATCATGGCTTCATTTTGTACCTTCTCCAACTTGCTCATCCTACCTTTACCAAAAAAAAAAAGAAATGACAGGTGCAGCATAATCAATAAGAGATCTTACAGTACTCAAGTATACCATTCGTAGCACAGGGACTCCCACTCCCTTTCCACAGCATGCCAAGGCCTTCAGAGGGTGTAATCTCTTCTGACATTGACTCAACAGTCTGTTCATCTCAGCTTCCAAACTCTCATGGGTATATCCAACATATATGCCTAAATATTTATATATATTAACTCTATATATTTTTACCATTTATTTTCAGTATAGTGGGCCTCCGACTTCTACATTAAAACTTAGTTTTGTCTTCATTAACCACCAGTTCTATATGGTGACACAGGTTTCCGAAATTGTCCAACACTGTTTGAACCTTTCAAATATCTTTGCCCTGAAACAAAATATCATCGACATATATGATCGGAGTTACCCCATTTGAGTATCTCTCAGATGTTTAGTACATAAATACATTAAATCGCCAGAATCGCACCAAAATATTGTGAATATTAGGGTTTACCCAAAGAGCTGAATAGAAAACCACGACCTAACCTAACCTTCTTAGTGTATGAGTACAAGCAATTTATTGCTTCTTAAATACAATTAGTACTTAACCTATAGCTATTATGATATTACAGTTTTAGAAAACTAATAAAACAAAACTAAAATCTTTCAATAAATTGTAAAGTAACTCCGGATATTTTCGAATTTTGTATAATACCTATTGTTTAATAAAAGTGAAAAAGAAATTATATTTAAAACTTGAGTATATAGAATTAAACATGAAAACTTCATTCTTAGATTCTGAGTGTCTTAACAAGGAGAAAATATGGTGAGGTAGATGTATAGGCACAATTAAGTGTAATTTTGTACTATTCTTAGTAGTCTGAAAATGTACTTATTACACTTAATATTATAAACGGTACTGTCAATTCGGAGGATGCGTTGCAGTAGTCAAACTCATAGGTGTGTCTTATAGAGGGAGTATTGACAGATACTGAATGACAATACTGATTGACAGATATAAACAGATAGACATGTTATATCTGTTAAGGTTTCTTATGTGGAATAGTTAGGGGTCCAACGTATTGGTCTACGGTATGGACATATTAGGATGAAGCGTGTGAACCTCTATGTACATAGTGGACTGTGATGTTTATCAGTAACCTGGCTTTGTAATCACGGTAAAAATAAACTCATTACCAGTAATTGACTGAAATGGGAAATAAATTCTTTATGTAATTGTTCACAGACTATTTATATATGATAAATACTAAGTTTTTGGGCTTCTGTGGCCATTCCTTATACTCAAATGTGTACCAAGAGACGAACAGTATACCTCTAAGAGTCTGGTCTAAGTGTTGTTGATTGATACTTATTATTTATTTAATTTAATAATAACACACTATTAATGCATACATAACAAATAAAACTTACGTTTTAACAAAGGAAGTGTACTGTCGACTACGATAAATGGTGGCAGTGAAAACCTGCTTTACAGCAAATTAAAAGTTACAAGTTTACATTTGTGGAGAAAAGATATACGATGTATTGACGTCAGTTCAGTGAATGAGGAATGTTAGGTCAGGGGAAGACCAGGTCATAGGATTAATAGTCTTCACAGGTGTCTCTTTTTATTTCTTTACAGATTCCAACAACGAGAAATACATTAAAAGGAGTGATAGTATATTTAATTAATCTAGATACAACGTAAAAGACATTTTTTATTGTATTATTATTTTCTACCACAGACGTGGCCACACATTTACAATGCTAACTAACATATATACATTTTCTTCTGTCCTCTATGGACAGGGTTAGAGATGTGTTAAACATATAGTTCAAGGGTTTATTGAACAATCAACCACAGAAGGTGATTCGGTGCTTTTAAAATGCTAAGCTAACCTACATACCTAAATACATAGATACACAGATTTACGTATGCCCTACATAGAGTGTTCGATGTGTCTTTTACATAGGGTCATTAATGTGCAGTGTTAGTAGCGGGAATCAGAGCTAATGGCTAGGGTAATTAGTGTGTCGTAGGCCGGAAAAGCCATGTGTGTGTGTGGGCCAAGTTTTTTTTTTTTTTTTTTTTTTTTTTTACATGCGAACATGCGAATAAATACAATAAAATAATAAACTAATAACAGTCAGAAAACAAAAAAATACAGAAGCACAAAGCAAGTTAATACAAAGTAACACAAATACACTAAATACCGGCCCGAAGGGCCGACAACAAAAACACAACAAGGAGCATAAACAGAATGAAACAACACCGGACAGAAGGGTAACGGAAATATGATAAATACAACAAAAAAACAACACCACCAGCCTGATGGGCGCACAATAGGTACACCACATTGCAACAAACCACAGGTCACAGCAAGCACACAGACTACTCAAAGTGTTCATACTTATCCGGCCACACCGCCGCCGGGAATCGAACACAATACGCCTCCCACAGTAACACTACGTCATCCGGAACAGGTACAGTATTAACAGTACGAGGATCAGGCATTAACTCCGGCACACCCACAACAAAACACCGAGCCTGCTGTACCCAGATGGAAGAAGGGCACCACGGAACAGGATGCACGCGGTCAATAATGTCAAACTGCAAAGGATGCTGCGCATCATGCGCCACTCCGGAGGCCAAGACGAGAGGGAGAGGCTCCTTCCCACGAGGCCGGGCAATGGGCAGCGCACTAGGAGCCTCCTCGGCCGCCTCACAGGGCCCCGCGTCAACCACCGGACGTTGCACCTGCCGGGACCCCCAACGCTTGGCATCCTTCTTCAGTACCAGCTTGATGCCTCGGCGCGCACCAGAACTCTCATCATCCACGTCAGTAGGAGCGACCACCTCCCACTGGGGAGAACCTTCTGCAGGAGAAAGAACAGGAGGTAAATCATAGGTACAACCATCGTCAACAGCAGACACATGGACGTCAGCCACCACCAGCGTCGTAGAGCGCGAAGCACCCGGAATCGCCACATCATCTCCCGAAGCTCCACCTGCGTCGTAGTCCGCATCAGCCCATGCAGTAGAAGAACGCCTGGACAGCTTGGGCACTGGCCGCACATCCTCACAGCCGGAGGCGGACCCAGAACCACTGGCCTCACGAACCGGGCGAACCGACGCCCGTCGCAGAACGGCAGCAGCCTCTACCACAGGGGGAACCGGACCACACACAGCAGGAGGCACCGCAGCCACCCCAGCACCCAGCACAGGAGGAACCCGAGGGGAGGACGCAGGGCCAGGGTCCACAGCCGAAGACGAGGAAGCCGACGGCGACGCTCCACAGGGATCACCAGGAAGGTCCACGGGAACGGCAGGGCCAGAGACATGGTCAGGAGGAACATCTGACGGCACCGCAACACCCGGAGGAGGGTCTGCAACAACCGGGGGAACGTCGGGTGACACTGGGGGAGCCGCAGCAGCGAACTGGACGCGCACCTCCTCACCCCTGGAGTCCTCCTCCAGAGGGAGCGGCGGGAAATCCCCCTCACGGAACAAGTTCACAGGAGCGACCGGATCAGCAGTACACCCGGCAACTTGATGCCCCAACAAGTCACACCGGAAGCAAGTACGGGCTTGCCGGGCATAAAACACACGCACGTAGTACCCCAACAGCCGGACAGAGCACGGTATGTCCGACCTCAGGCGCATCCCGAGGGTCCGAATGTTGGTCTTCACACCCGAATACGTGCCAGCCGAAAGTGAGTTCATCCCCACACTGATGACGGAGCCGTACCTCTGGAAGAATCGCCGAAGGAGAGTCTCAGGAAACTCCATGAGGGCGCCATGAATACTGACATACGTCACAACACCACTACGGTCTGAAATGGTCACAGACCCGGTGCCGTCCGGTAGCTGCAAAGTACGGCCCTCGTACCTCCGTAAGAAAGCACGGTACACCGCCTCACCCACAAACTTGACAACAACACGGTGGGCAGTTACCAGCTCAATGCCATATACGTCCCCAACCGGGACACGAAGCATGGCACTCAATACCACGTCCACCAGCGGGACGCTGGTGGACGTGGTATGCAAATGAGTCACATATGCAAAATGTGACTCACTGCCGCTATCAGTACTTGGCATATGTTGGTATAAAAAGTCGTAATTTCCAACTGCGAATACGTGCAGAAAACTAGAATTTGGCTCCAAAATATGGCTCAGGCCTCGAAATTGGGATGGTTGGGATATTTTGAAAACTGGAGGGAGGTTTGGGACAAATGTGACCAAATGCCGCTTTCAGTACTTGGCATATGTTGGGTATAAAAAGTCGTTATTTCAAACTGCGAATACGTGCAGAGAGCATGAATTTGGTTCCAAAATATGGCTTAGTCCTCGATATTGGGATGTTTGGGATATTTTGAAAACTGCAGGGGGGATTGGGACAAATGTGACTAAACGCCACTTTCAGTACTTCGCATATGTTGGGTATAAAAAGTCGTAATCTCAAACTGCGAATACGTTCAAAGAGCCAGAATTTGGCTCCAAAATATGGTTCAGGCCTCGAAATTGGGATATTTGGGATATTTTGAAAACTGCAGGGAGGTTTGGGACAAATGTGACCAAACGCCGCTTTCAGTACTTCGCATATATTGGGTATAAAAATTCGTTATTTCAAACTGCGAATACGTGCAGAGAGCCAGAATTTGGCTTTAAAATATGTCTCAGGCCTCGATATTGGGATGTTTGGGATATTTTGAAAACTGCAGGGAGGTTTGGGACAAATGTGACCAAACGCCGCTTTCAGTCGTTCGCATATGTTGGGTATAAAAAAGTCGTAATTTCAAACTGCGAATACGTGCAGAGAGTCAAAATATGGCTCCAAAATATTGCTCAGGCCTCGAAAATGGGATGTTTGGGATATTTTGAAAATTGCAGGGGAGTTTGTGCAAAATGTGACTCACTGCCGCTCTCAGTACTTGGCATATGTTGGGTATAAAAAGTCGTAATATCAAACCCCGAATACATGCAGCGAGCCAGAATTTGGCTCCAAAATATGGCTCAGGCCTCGAAATTGGGATATTTGGGATATTTTGAAAACTGCAGGGAGGTTTGGGACAAATGTGACTAAACGCCGCTTTCAGTACTTGGCATATGTTAGGTATAAAAAGACGTAATTTCGAACTGCGAATACGTGCAGAGAGCCAGAATTTGGCTCCAAAATATGGCTCAGGCCTCGAAATTGGGATATTTGCGTTATTTTGAAAACTGGAGGGGAGTTTGGGCAAAATGTCACTCACTGCCGCTTTCAGTACTTGGCAAATGTTGGGTATAAAAGAGTCGCAATTTCAAACTGCGAATACGTGCAGAGATCCAGAATTTGGCTCCAAAATATGGCGCAGGCCTCGAAACTGGGATTTTTGGGATATTTCGAAAACTGCAGGGGAGTTTGTGCAAAATGTGACTCACTGCCGCTTTCAGTACTTGGCATATGTTGGGTATAAAAAGTCGTAATTTCAAACTGCGAATACGTGCAGAGAGCCTGAATTTGGCTCCAAAATATGGGGCAGGCCTCGAAATTGGGATATTTGGGATATTTTGAAAACTGCAGGGAGGTTTGGGACAAATGTGACCAAACGCCGTTTTCAGTACTTGGCATATGTTGGGTATAAAAAGTCGTTATTTCAAACTGCGAATACGTGCAAAGTGCCTGAATTTGGTTCCAAAATATGGCTCAGGCCTCGATATTGGGATGTTTGGGATATTTTGAAAACTGCAGGGGGGATTGGGACAAATGTGACTAAACGCTGCTTTCAGTACTTCGCATATGTTGGGTATAAAAAGTCGTTATTTCAAATTGCGAATACGTGCAGGGAGCCAGAATTTGGCTTCAAAATATGGCTCAGGCCTCGATATTGGGATGTTTGGGATATTTTGAAAACTGCAGGGAGGTTTGGGACAAATGTGACTAAACGCCGTTTTCAGTCCTTCGCATATGTAGGGTATAAAAAGACGTAATTTCGAACTGCGAATACGTGCAGAGAAACAGAATTTGGCTCCAAAATATGGCTCAGGCCTCGAAATTGGGATATTTGTGTTATTTCGAAAACTGGAGGGGAGTTTGGGCAAAATGTCACTCACTGCCGCTTTCAGTACTCGGCAAATGTTGGGTATAAAAGAGTCGCAATTTCAAACTGCGAATACGTGCAGAGATCCAGAATTTGGCTCCAAAATATGGCTCAGGCCTCGAAATTGGGATGTTTGGGATATTTCGAAAACTGCTGTGGAGTTTGTGGAAAATGTGACTCACTGCCGCTTTCAGGACTTGGCATATGTTGGGTATAAAAAGTCGTAATTTCAAACTGCGAATACGTGCAGAGAGCCTGAATTTTGCTCCAAAATATGGCTCAGGCCTCAAAATTGGGATATTTTGAAAACTGCAGGGAGGTTTGGGACAAGTGACCAAACGCCGATTTCAGTACTTGGCATGTGTTGGGTATAAAAAGTCGTTATTTCAAACTGCGAATACGTGCAGAGAGCCTGAATTTGGTTCCAAAATATGGCTCAGGCCTCGATATTGGGATGTTTGGGATATTTTGAAAACTGCAGGGAGGTTTGGGACAAATGTGACCAAACGCCGCTTTCAGTCCTTCACATATGTTGGGTATAAAAAATTCGTAATTTCAAACTGTGAATACGTGCAGAGAGCCAGAATTTGGCTCCAAAATATGGCTCAGGCCTCGAAATTGGGATGGCTGGGATATTTTGAAAACTGGAGGGAGGTCTGGGACAAATGTGACCAAACGCCGCTTTCAGTACTTGGCATATGTTAAGTATAAAAAGTCGTTATTTCAAACTGCGAAAACGTGCAGAGAGCCTGAATTTGGTTCAAAAATATGGCTCAGGCCTCGATATTGGGATGTTTGGGATATTTTGAAAACTGCAGGGAGGTTTGGGACAAATGTGACCAAACGCCGCTTTCAGTACTTGGCATATGTTGGTATAAAAAGTCGTAATTTCCAACTGCGAATACGTGCAGAAAACTAGAATTTGGCTCCAAAATATGGCTCAGGCCTCGAAATTGGGATGATTGGGATATTTTGAAAACTGGAGGGAGGTTTGGGACAAATGTGACCAAATGCCGCTTTCAGTACTTGGCATATGTTGGGTATAAAAAGTCGTTATTTTAAACTGCGAATACGTGCAGAGAGCCTGAATTTGGTTCCAAAATATGGCTTAGGCCTCGATATTGGGATGTTTGGGATATTTTGAAAACTGCAGGGGGGATTGGGACAAATGTGACTAAACGCCACTTTCAGTACTTCGCATATGTTGGGTATAAAAAGTCGTAATCTCAAACTGCGAATACGTGCAAAGAGCCAGAATTTGGCTCCAAAATATGCGTCAGGCCTCGATATTGGGATGTTTGGGATATTTTGAAAACTGCAGGAGACTTTGGGACAAATATGACCAAACGCCGCTTTCAGTACTTGGCATATGTTGGGTATAAAAAGTCGTAATATCAAACTGCGAATACGTGCAGAGAGTCTGAATTTGGCTCCAAAATATGGCGCAGGCCTCGAAATTGGGATATTTGGGATATTTTGAAAACTGCAGGGAGGTTTGGGACAAATGTGACCAAACGCCGCTTTCAGTACTTTGCATATGTTGGGTATAACAAGTCGTAATTTCAAACTGCGAATACGTGCAGAGAGCCTGAATTTGGTTCCAAAATATGGCTCAGGCCTCGATATTGGGATGTTTGGGATATTTTGAAAACTGCAGGGGAGATTGGGACAAATGTGACTAAACGCCGCTTTCAGTACTTCGCATATATTGGGTATAAAAAGTCGTTATTTCAAACTGCGAATACGTGCAGAGAGCCAGAATTTGGCTTTAAAATATGTCTCAGGCCTCGATATTGGGATGTTTGGGACATTTTGAAAACTGCAGGGAGGTTTGGGACAAATGTGACCAAACGCCGCTTTCAGTCCTTCACATATGTTGGGTATAAAAAATTCGTAATTTCAAACTGCGAATACGTGCAGAGAGCCAAAATATGGCTCCAAAATATTGCTCAGGCCTCGAAAATGGGATGTTTGGGATATTTTGAAAATTGCAGGGGAGTTTGTGCAAAATGTGACTCACTGTCGCTTTCAGTACTTGGCATATGTTGGGTATAAAAAGTCGTAATATCAAACCCCGAATACATGCAGCGAGCCAGAATTTGGCTCCAAATATGGCTCATTCCTCGAAATTGGGATATTTGGGATATTTTGAAAACTGCAGGGAGGTTTGGGACAAATGTGACTAAACGCCGCTTTCAGTACTTGGCATATGTTAGGTATAAAAAGACGTAATTTCGAACTGCGAATACGTGCAGAGAGCCAGAATTTGGCTCCAAAATATGGCTCAGGCCTCGAAATTGGTATATTTGTGATATTTTGAAAACTGCAGGGATGTTTGGAACAAATGTGACCAAACGCCGCTTTCAGTACTTGGCATATGTTGGGTATAAAAAGATGTAATTTCTAACTGCGAATACGTGCAGAGAGCCAGAATTTGGCTCCAAAATATGGCTCAGGCCTCGAAATTGGGATATTTGCGTTATTTTGAAAACTGGAGGGGAGTTTGGGCAAAATGTCACTCACTGCCGCTTTCAGTACTTGGCATATGTTGGGTATAAAAAGTCGTTATTTCAAACTGCGAATACGTGCAAAGAGCCAGAATTCGGCTCCAAAATATGGTTCAGGCCTCGATATTGGGATATTTAGGATATTTTGAAAACTGCAGGGAGGTTTGGGACAAATGTGACTAAACGCCGCTTTCAGTCCTTCGCATATGTTGGGTATAAAAAGACGTAATTTCGAACTGCGAATACGTGCTTAGAGACAGAATTTGTCTCCAAAATATGGCTCAGGCCTCGAAATTGGGATATTTGTGTTATTTCGAAAACTGGAGGGGAGTTTGGGCAAAATGTCACTCACTGCCGCTTTCAGTACTCGGCAAATGTTGGGTATAAAAGAGTCGCAATTTCAAACTGCGAAGACCTGCAGAGATCCAGAATTTGGCTCCAAAATATGGCTCAGACCTCGAAATTGGGATGTTTGGGATATTTTGAAAACTGCAGGGAGGTTTGGGACAAATGTGATCGAACGCCGCTTTCAGTACTTGGCATATGTTGGGTATAAAAAGATGTAATTTAAAACTGCGAATACGTGCAGAGAGCCAGAATTTGGCTCCAAAATATGGCTCAGACCTCGAAATTGGGATATTTGCGTTATTTTGAAAACTGGAGGGGAGTTTGGGAAAAATGTGACTCACTGCCGCTTTCAGGACTTGGCATATGTTGGGTATAAAAATTCGTAATATCAAACTGCGAATACATGCATAGAACCAGAATTTGGCTCCAAATTATGGCTCAGGCCTCGAAATTGGGATGTTTGGGATATTTCGAAAACTGCTGTGGAGTTTGTGGAAAATGTGACTCACTGCCGCTTTCAGGACTTGGCATATGTTGTGTATAAAAATTCGTAATATCAAACTGCTAATACGTTCATAGAGCCAGAATTTGGCTCCAAATTATGGCTCAGGCCTCGAAATTGGGATGTTTGGGATATTTTGAAAACTGCAGGAAGGTTTAGGACAAATGTGACCAAAAGCCGCTTTCAGTACTTGGCATATGTTGGCATAAAAAAGTTGCAATTTCAAACTGCGAATACGTGCAAAGAGCCTGAATTTGGCTCCATAATATGGCTCAGGCCTTGAAATTGGGATATTTGGGATATTTTGAAAACTGCAGGGGAGTTTGTGCAAAATGTGACTCACTTCCGCTTTCAGGACTTGGCATATGTTGGGTATAAAAAGTAGTAATTTCAAACTGGGAATACGTGCAGAGAGCCTGAATTTTGCTCCAAAATATGGCTCAGGCCTCAAAATTGGGATATTTTGAAAACTGCAGGGAGGTTTGGGACAAATGTGACCAAACGCCGCTTTCAGTACTTCGCATATGTTGGGTATAAAAAGTCGTAATTTCAAACTGCGAATACGTGCAGAGCTAGAATTTGGCTCCAAAATATGGCTCAGGCCTCGAAATTGGGATGTTTGGGATATTTGGAAAACTGCAGGGGAGTTTGTGCAAAATGTGACACACTGCCGTTTTCAGGACTTGGCATATGTTGGGTACAAAAAGTCGTAATTTAAAACTGCGAATACCTGCAGAGAGCCAGAATTTGGCTCCAAAATATGGGTCAGGCCTCGAAATTGAAATGTTTGGGATATTTTGAAAACTGCAGGGAGATTTGGGACAAATGTGACCAAACGCCGCTTTCAGTACTTGGCATATGTTGGTATAAAAAAGTCGCAATTTTAAACTGCGAATACGTGCAAAGAGCCAAAATTTGGCTCCATAATATTGCTCAGGCCTTGAAATTGGGTTATTTGGGATATTTTGAAAACTGCAGGGGAGTTTGTGCAAAATGTGACTCACTGCCGCTTTCAGGACTTGGTATATGTTGGGTATAAAAGGTGGTTATTTGAAACTGCGAATACGTTCAGAGAGCCAGAAATTGGCTCCAAAATATAACTCAGGCCTCGAAATTGGGATGTTTGGGATATTTTGAAAACTGCAGGGGACTTTGGGACAAATATGACCAAACGCCGCTTTCAGTACTTGGCATATGTTGGGTATAAAAAGTCGTAATTTCAAACTGCGAATACGTGCAGAGAGCCTGAATTTGGCTCCAAAATATTGCGCAGGCCTCGAAATTGGGATATTTGGGATATTTTGAAAACTGCAGGGAGGTTTGGGACAAATGTGACCAAACGCCGCTTTCAGTACTTTGCATATGTTGGGTATAAAAATTCGTAATTTCAAACTGCGAATACGTGCAGAAAGCTAGAATTTGGCTCCAAAATATGGCTCAGGCCTCGAAATTGGGTTGGTTGGGATATTTTGAAAACTGCAGTTAGATTTGGGACAAATGTGACCAAACGCAGCTTTCAGTACTTGGCATATGTTGGGATTATAAAAAGTCGTTATTTCAAACTGCGAATACGTGCAGAGAGCTTGAATTTGGTTCCAAAATATGGCTCAGGCCTCGATATTGGGATGTTTGGGATATTTTGAAAACTGCAGGGGGGATTGGGACAAATGTGACATAACGCGGCTTTCAGTACTTCGCATATGTTGGGTATAAAAAGTCGGTATTTCAAACTGCGAATACGTGCAGAGAGCCAGAATTTGGCTTTAAAATATGTCTCAGGCCTCGATATTGGGATGTTTGGGGTATTTTGAAAACTGCAGGAAAGTTTGGGACAAATGTGACCAAACGCCGCTTTCAGTACTTCGCATTTGTTGGGTATAAAAAAGTCGTAATTTCAAACTGCAAATACCTGCAGAGAGCCAGAATTTGGCTCCAAAATATGGCTCAGACCTCGAAATTGGAATGTTTGGGATATTTTGAAAACTGCAGGGGAGTTTGTGCAAAATGTGGCTCACTGCCGCTTTCAGTACTTGGCATATGTTGGGTATAAAAAGTCGTAATATCAAACTGCGAATACGTGCAAAGAGCCAAAATTTGGCTCCAAAATATGGGTCAGCCCTCGATATTGGGATATTTGGGATATTTTGAAAACTGCAGGGAGGTTTGGGACAAATGTGACCAAACGCCGCTTTCAGTCCTTCGCACATGTTGGGTATAAAAAAGTCGTAATTTCAAACTGCGAATACGTGCAGAGATCCAGAATTTGGCTCCAAAATATAGCTCAGACCTCGAAATTGGGATATTTGCGTTATTTTAAAAACTGGAGGGGAGTTTGGGCAAAATGTGACTCACTGCCGCTTTCAGTACTTGACATATGTTGGGTATAAAAAAGTCGCAATTTCAAACTGCGAATACCTGCAGAGATCCAGAATTTGGCTCCAAAATATGGCTCAGGCCTCGAAATTGGGATGTTTGGGATATTTTGAAAACTGAAGAGAGGTTTGGGACAAATGTGACCAAACGCTGCTTTCAGTACTTGGCATATGTTGGGTATAAAAAGATGTAATTTAAAACTGCGAATACGTGCAGAGAGCCAGAATTTGGCTCCAAAATATGGCTCAGACCTCGAAATTGGGATATTTGCGTTATTTTGAAAACTGGAGGGGAGTTTGGGAAAAATGTGACTCACTGCCGCTTTCAGGACTTGGCATATGTTGGGTATAAAAATTCGTAATATCAAACTGCGAATACATGCATAGAACCAGAATTTGGCTCCAAATTATGGCTCAGGCCTCGAAATTGGGATGTTTGGGATATTTCGAAAACTGCTGTGGAGTTTGTGGAAAATGTGACTCACTGCCGCTTTCAGGACTTGGCATATGTTGTGTATAAAAATTCGTAATATCAAACTGCTAATACGTTCATAGAGCCAGAATTTGGCTCCAAATTATGGCTCAGGCCTCGAAATTGGGATGTTTGGGATATTTTGAAAACTGCAGGAAGGTTTAGGACAAATGTGACCAAAAGCCGCTTTCAGTACTTGGCATATGTTGGCATAAAAAAGTTGCAATTTCAAACTGCGAATACGTGCAAAGAGCCTGAATTTGGCTCCATAATATGGCTCAGGCCTTGAAATTGGGATATTTGGGATATTTTGAAAACTGCAGGGGAGTTTGTGCAAAATGTGACTCACTTCCGCTTTCAGGACTTGGCATATGTTGGGTATAAAAAGTAGTAATTTCAAACTGGGAATACGTGCAGAGAGCCTGAATTTTGCTCCAAAATATGGCTCAGGCCTCAAAATTGGGATATTTTGAAAACTGCAGGGAGGTTTGGGACAAATGTGACCAAACGCCGCTTTCAGTACTTCGCATATGTTGGGTATAAAAAGTCGTAATTTCAAACTGCGAATACGTGCAGAGAGCTAGAATTTGGCTCCAAAATATGGCTCAGGCCTCGAAATTGGGATGTTTGGGATATTTGGAAAACTGCAGGGGAGTTTGTGCAAAATGTGACTCACTGCCGTTTTCAGGACTTGGCATATGTTGGGTACAAAAAGTCGTAATTTAAAACTGTGAATACCTGCAGAGAGCCAGAATTTGGCTCCAAAATATGGGTCAGGCCTCGAAATTGAAATGTTTGGGATATTTTGAAAACTGCAGGGAGATTTGGGACAAATGTGACCAAACGCCGCTTTCAGTACTTGGCATATGTTGGTATAAAAAAGTCGCAATTTTAAACTGCGAATACGTGCAAAGAGCCAAAATTTGGCTCCATAATATTGCTCAGGCCTTGAAATTGGGTTATTTGGGATATTTTGAAAACTGCAGGGGAGTTTGTGCAAAATGTGACTCACTGCCGCTTTCAGGACTTGGTATATGTTGGGTATAAAAGGTGGTTATTTGAAACTGCGAATACGTTCAGAGAGCCAGAAATTGGCTCCAAAATATAACTCAGGCCTCGAAATTGGGATGTTTGGGATATTTTGAAAACTGCAGGGGACTTTGGGACAAATATGACCAAACGCCGCTTTCAGTACTTTGCATATGTTGGGTATAAAAATTCGTAATTTCAAACTGCGAATACGTGCATAGAACCAGAATTTGGCTCCAAATTATGGCTCAGGCCTCGAAATTGGGATGTTTGGGATATTTCGAAAACTGCTGTGGAGTTTGTGGGAAATGTGACTCACTGCCGCTTTCAGGACTTGGCATATGTTGGGTATAAAAATTCGTAATATCAAACTGCGAATACGTGCATAGAGCCTGAATTTGGCTCCATAATATGGCTCAGGCCTCGAAATTGGGGTATTTGGGATATTTTGATAACTGCAGGGGAGATTGTGCAAAATGTGACTCACTTCCGCTTTCAGGACTTGGCGTATGTTGGGTATAAAAAGTCGTAATTTCAAACTGCGAATACGTGCAGAGAGCCTGAATTTTGCTTCAAAATATGGCTCAGGCCTCAAAATTGGGATATTTTGAAAACTGCAGGGAGGTTTGGGACAAATGTGACCAAACGCCGCTTTCAGTACTTCGCATATGTTGGGTATAATAAGTCGTAATTTCAAACTGCGAATACGTGCAGAGAGCTAGAAATTAGCTCCAAAATATGGCTCAGGCCTCGAAATTGGGATGTTTGGGATATTTTGAAAACTGCAGGGGAGTTTGTGCAAAATGTGACTCACTGCCGCTTTCAGTACTTGGCATATGTTGGGTATAAAAAGTCGTAATATCAAACTGCGAATACGTGCAAAAAGCCAGAATTTGGCTCCAAAATATGGTTCAGGCCTCGATATTGGGATATTTGTGATATTTTGAAAACTGCAGGGAGGTTTGGGACAAATGTGACTAAACGCCGCTTTCAGTCCTTCACATATGTTGGGTATAAAAAGACGTAATTTCGAACTGCGAATACGTGCTTAGAGACAGAATTTGTCTCCAAAATATGGCTCAGGCCTCGAAATTGGGATATTTGTGTTATTTCGAAAACTGGAGGGGAGTTTGGGCAAAATGTCACTCACTGCCGCTTTCAGTACTCGGCAAATGTTGGGTATAAAAGAGTCGCAATTTCAAACTGCGAATACCTGCAGAGATCCAGAATTGGGCTCCAAAATATGGCTCAGGCCTCGAAATTGGGATGTTTGGGATATTTTGAAAACTGCAGGGGGGATTGGGACAAATGTGACTAAACGCCGCTTTCAGTACTTTGCATATGTTGGGTATAAAAAGTCGTAATTTCAAACTGCGAATACGTGCAGAAAGCTAGAATTTGGCTCCAAAATATGGCTCAGGCCTCGAAATTGGGTTGGATGGGATATTTTGAAAACTGCATGGAGGTTTGGGACAAATGTGACCAAAAGCCGCTTTCAGTACTTGGCATATGTTGGTATAAAAAAGTTGCAATTTCAAACTGCGAATACTTGCAAAGAGCCTGAATTTCCATAATATGGCTCAGGCCTCGAAATTGGGATATTTGGGATATTTTGAAAACTGCAGGGGAGTTTGTGCAAAATGTGACTCACTTCCGTTTTCAGGACTTGGCATATGTTGGGTATAAAAAGTCGTAATTTCAAACTGCGAATACGTGCAGAGAGCCTGAATTTGGCTCCAAAATATGGCTCAGGCCTCGAAATTGGGATATTTTGAAAACTGCTTGGAGGTTTGGGACAAATGTGACCAAACGCTGCTTTCAGTACTTCGCATATGTTGGGTATAAAAAGTCGTAATTTCAAACTGCGAATACGTGCAGAGAGCTAGAATTTGGCTCCAAAATATGGCTCAGGCCTCGAAATTGGAATGTTTGGGATATTTGGAAAACTGGTAGGGAGTTTGTGCAAAATGTGACTCACTGCCGTTTTCAGGACTTGGCATATGTTGGGTAAAAAAAGTCGTAATTTAAAACTGCGAATACCTGCAGAGAGCCAGAATTTGGCTCCAAAATATGGGTCAGGCCTCGAAATTGAAATATTTGGGATATTTTGAAAACTGCAGGGAGATTTGGGACAAATGTGACCAAACGCCGCTTTCAGTACTTGGCATATGTTGGTATAAAAAAGTCGCAATTTTAAACTGCGAATACGTGCAAAGAGCCAAAATTTGGCTCCATAATATTGCTCAGGCCTTGAAATTGGGTTATTTGGGATATTTTGAAAACTGCAGGGGAGTTTGTGCAAAATGTGACTCACTGCCGCTTTCAGGACTTGGCATATGTTGGGTATAAAAGGTGGTTATTTGAAACTGCGAATACGTTCAGAGAGCCAGAAATTGGCTCCAAAATATAACTCAGGCCTCGAAATTGGGATGTTTGGGATATTTTGAAAACTGCAGGGGACTTTGGGACAAATATGACCAAACGCCGCTTTCAGTACTTGGCATATGTTGGGTATAAAAAGTCGTAATTTCAAACTGCGAATACGTGCAGAGAGCCTGAACTTGGCTCCAAAATATTGCGCAGGCCTCGAAATTGGGATATTTGGGATATTTTGAAAACTGCAGGGAGGTTTGGGACAAATGTGACCAAACGCCGCTTTCAGTACTTTGCATATGTTGGGTATAAAAATTCGTAATTTCAAACTGCGAATACGTGCAGAAAGCTAGAATTTGGCTCCAAAATATGGCTCAGGCCTCGAAATTGGGTTGGTTGGGATATTTTGAAAACTGCAGTTAGATTTGGGACAAATGTGACCAAACGCAGCTTTCAGTACTTGGCATATGTTGGGATTATAAAAAGTCGTTATTTCAAACTGCGAATACGTGCAGAGAGCTTGAATTTGGTTCCAAAATATGGCTCAGGCCTCGATATTGGGATGTTTGGGATATTTTGAAAACTGCAGGGGGGATTGGGACAAATGTGACATAACGCCGCATTCAGTACTTCGCATATGTTGGGTATAAAAAGTCGTTATTTCAAACTGCGAATACGTGCAGAGAGCCAGAATTTGGCTTTACAATATGTCTCAGGCCTCGATATTGGGATGTTTGGGATATTTTGAAAACTGCAGGAAAGTTTGGGACAAATGTGACCAAACGCCGCTTTCAGTACTTCGCATATGTTGGGTATAAAAAAGTCGCAATTTCAAACTGCGAATACGTGCAGAGATCCAGAATTTGGCTCCAAAATATGGCGCAGGCCTCGAAATTGGGTTATTTGGGATATTTCAAAAACTGCAGGGGAGTTTGTGCAAAATGTGACTCACTGCTGCTTTCAGGACTTGGCATATGTTGGGTATAAAAATTCGTAATATCAAACTGCGAATACGTGCATAGAGCCAGAATTTGGCTCCAAATTATGGCTCAGGCCTCAAAATTGGGATGTTTGGGATATTTTGAAAACTGCATGGAGGTTTGGGACAAATGTGACCAAAAGCCGCTTTCAGTACTTGGCATATGTTGGTATAAAAAAGTTGCAATTTCAAACTGCGAATACTTGCAAAGAGCCTGAATTTCCATAATATGGCTCAGGCCTCGAAATTGGGATATTTGGGATATTTTGAAAACTGCAGGGGAGTTTGTGCAAAATGTGACTCACTTCCGTTTTCAGGACTTGGCATATGTTGGGTATAAAAAGTCGTAATTTCAAACTGCGAATACGTGCAGAGAGCCTGAATTTGGCTCCAAAATATGGCTCAGGCCTCGAAATTGGGATATTTTGAAAACTGCTTGGAGGTTTGGGACAAATGTGACCAAACGCTGCTTTCAGTACTTCGCATATGTTGGGTATAAAAAGTCGTAAGTTCAAACTGCGAATACGTGCAGAGAGCTAGAATTTGGCTCCAAAATATGGCTCAGGCCTCGAAATTGGAATGTTTGGGATATTTGGAAAACTGGTAGGGAGTTTGTGCAAAATGTGACTCACTGCCGTTTTCAGGACTTGGCATATGTTGGGTACAAAAAGTCGTAATTTAAAACTGCGAATACCTGCAGAGAGCCAGAATTTGGCTCCAAAATATGGGTCAGGCCTCGAAATTGAAATGTTTGGGATATTTTGAAAACTGCAGGGAGATTTGGGACAAATGTGACCAAACGCCGCTTTCAGTACTTGGCATATGTTGGTATAAAAAAGTCGCAATTTTAAACTGCGAATACGTGCAAAGAGCCAAAATTTGGCTCCATAATATTGCTCAGGCCTTGAAATTGGGTTATTTGGGATATTTTGAAAACTGCAGGGGAGTTTGTGCAAAATGTGACTCACTGCCGCTTTCAG
This sequence comes from Procambarus clarkii, assembly GCF_040958095.1. NCBI lineage: Eukaryota > Metazoa > Arthropoda > Malacostraca > Decapoda > Cambaridae > Procambarus > Procambarus clarkii. The sequence continues at coordinate 1,343,339 of NW_027189165.1, forward strand.
GACTTGGTATATGTTGGGTATAAAAGGTGGTTATTTGAAACTGCGAATACGTTCAGAGAGCCAGAAATTGGCTCCAAAATATAACTCAGGCCTCGAAATTGGGATGTTTGGGATATTTTGAAAACTGCAGGGGACTTTGGGACAAATATGACCAAACGCCGCTTTCAGTACTTGGCATATGTTGGGTATAAAAAGTCGTAATTTCAAACTGCGAATACATGCAGAGAGCCTGAATTTGGCTCCAAAATATTGCGCAGGCCTCGAAATTGGGATATTTGGGATATTTTGAAAACTGCAGGGAGGTTTGGGACAAATGTGACCAAACGCCGCTTTCAGTACTTTGCATATGTTGGGTATAAAAATTCGTAATTTCAAACTGCGAATACGTGCAGAAAGCTAGAATTTGGCTCCAAAATATGGCTCAGGCCTCGAAATTGGGTTGGTTGGGATATTTTGAAAACTGCAGTTAGATTTGGGACAAATGTGACCAAACGCAGCTTTCAGTACTTGGCATATGTTGGGATTATAAAAAGTCGTTATTTCAAACTGCGAATACGTGCAGAGAGCTTGAATTTGGTTCCAAAATATGGCTCAGGCCTCGATATTGGGATGTTTGGGATATTTTGAAAACTGCAGGGGGGATTGGGACAAATGTGACATAACGCCGCATTCAGTACTTCGCATTTGTTGGGTATAAAAAGTCGGTATTTCAAACTACGAATACGTGCAGAGAGCCAGAATTTGGCTTTAAAATATGTCTCAGGCCTCGATATTGGGATGTTTGGGGTATTTTGAAAACTGCAGGAAAGTTTGGGACAAATGTGACCAAACGCCGCTTTCAGTACTTCGCATTTGTTGGGTATAAAAAAGTCGTAATTTCAAACTGCAAATACGTGCAGAGAGCCAGAATTTGGCTCCAAAATATGGCTCAGACCTCGAAATTGGAATGTTTGGGATATTTTGAAAACTGCAGGGGAGTTTGTGCAAAATGTGGCTCACTGCCGCTTTCAGTACTTGGCATATGTTGGGTATAAAAAGTCGTAATATCAAACTGCGAATACGTGCAAAGAGCCAGAATTTGGCTCCAAAATATGGCTCAGGCCTCGAAATTGGGATGTTTGGGATATTTTGAAAACTGCAGGGGGGATTGGGACAAATGTGACTAAACGCCGCTTTCAGTACTTCGCATATGATGGGTATAAAAAGTCGTTATTTCAAACTGCGAATACGTGCAGAGAGCCAGAATTTGGCTTTAAAATATGTCTCAGGCCTCGATATTGGGATGTTTGGGATATTTTGAAAACTGCAGGAAAGTTTGGGACAAATGTGACCAAACGCCGCTTTCAGTACTTCGCATATGTTGGGTATATAAAAGTCGCAATTTCAAACTGCGAATACGTGCAGAGATCCAGAATTTGGCTCCAAAATATGGCGCAGGCCTCGAAATTGGGTTATTTGGGATATTTCAAAAACTGCAGGGGAGTTTGTGCAAAATGTGACTCACTGCTGCTTTCAGGACTTGGCATATGTTGGGTATAAAAATTCGTAATATCAAACTGCGAATACGTGCATAGAGCCAGAATTTGGCTCCAAATTATGGCTCAGGCCTCAAAATTGGGATGTTTGGGATATTTTGAAAACTGCATGGAGGTTTGGGACAAATGTGACCAAAAGCCGCTTTCAGTACTTGGCATATGTTGGTATAAAAAAGTTGCAATTTCAAACTGCGAATACGTGCAAAGAGCCTGAATTTGGCTCCATAATATGTCTCAGGCCTCGAAATTGGGATATTTGGGATATTTTGAAAACTGCAGGGGAGTTTGTGCAAAATGTGACTCACTTCCGCTTTCAGGACTGGCATATGTTGGGTATAAAAAGTAGTAATTTCAAACTGCGAATACGTGCAGAGAGCCTGAATTTGGCTCCAAAATATGGCTCAGGCCTCGAAATTGGGATATTTTGAAAACTGCTTGGAGGTTTGGGACAAATGTGACCAAACGCTGCTTTCAGTACTTCGCATATGTTGGGTATAAAAAGTCGTAATTTCAAACTGCGAATACGTGCAGAGAGCTAGAATTTGGCTCCAAAATATGGCTCAGGCCTCGAAATTGGAATGTTTGGGATATTTGGAAAACTGGTGGGGAGTTTGTGCAAAATGTGACTCACTGCCGTTTTCAGGACTTGGCATATGTTGGGTATAAAAAAGTCGCAATTTCAAACTGCGAATACCTGCAGAGATCCAGAATTTGGCTCCAAAATATGGCTCAGGCCTCGAAATTGGGATGTTTGGGATATTTTGAAAACTGAAGGGAGGTTTGGGACAAATGTGACCAAACGCTGCTTTCAGTACTTGGCATATGTTGGGTATAAAAAGATGTAATTTAAAACTGCGAATACGTGCAGAGAGCCAGAATTTGGCTCCAAAATATGGCTCAGACCTCGAAATTGGGATATTTGCGTTATTTTGAAAACTGGAGGGGAGTTTGGGCAAAAGGTGACTCACTGCCGCTTTCAGGACTTGGCATATTTTGGGTATAAAAATTCGTAATATCAAACTGCGAATACGTGCATAGAACCAGAATTTGGCTCCAAATTATGGCTCAGGCTTCGAAATTGGGATGTTTGGGATATTTCGAAAACTGCTGTGGAGTTTGTGGAAAATGTGACTCACTGCCGCTTTCAGGACTTGGCATATGTTGGGTATAAAAATTCGTAATATCAAACTGCGAATACGTGCATAGAGCCAGAATTTGGCTCCAAATTTTGGCTCAGGCCTCGAAATTGGGATGTTTGGGATATTTTGAAAACTGCAGGGAGGTTTGGGACAAATGTGACCAAAAGCCGCTTTCAGTACTTGGCATATGTTGGCATAAAAAAGTTGCAATTTCAAACTGCGAATACGTGCAAAGAGCCTGAATTTGGCTCCATAATATGTCTCAGGCCTCGAAATTGGGATATTTGGGATATTTTGAAAACTGCAGGGGAGTTTGTGCAAAATGTGACTCACTTCCGCTTTCAGGACTTGGCATATGTTGGGTATAAAAAGTAGTAATTTCAAACTGCGAATACGTGCAGAGAGCCTGAATTTTGCTCCAAAATATGGCTCAGGCCTCAAAATTGGGATATTTTGAAAACTGCAGGGAGGTTTGGGACAAATGTGACCAAACGCCGCTTTCAGTACTTGGCATATGTTGGGTATAAAAAGTCGTAATTTCAAACTGCGAATACGTGCAGAGAGCTTGAATTTGGCTCCAAAATATGGCTCAGGCCTCGAAATTGGGATATTTTGAAAACTGCTTGGAGGTTTGGGACAAATGTGACCAAACGCTGCTTTCAGTACTTCGCATATGTTGGGTATAAAAAGTCGTAATTTCAAACTGCGAATACGTGCAGAGAGCTAGAATTTGGCTCCAAAATATGGCTCAGGCCTCGAAATTGGAATGTTTGGGATATTTGGAAAACTGGTGGGGAGTTTGTGCAAAATGTGACTCACTGCCGTTTTCAGGACTTGGCATATGTTGGGTATAAAAAGTCGTAATTTAAAACTGTGAATACGTGCAGAGAGCCAGATTTTGGCTCCAAAATATGGCTCAGGCCTCGAAATTGGGATGTTTGGGATATTTTGAAAACTGCAGGAAGGTTTGGGACAAATGTGACCAAACGCCGCTTTCAGTACTTGGCATATGTTGGTATAAAAAAGTCGCAATTTCAAACAGCGAATACGTGCAAAGAGCCAAAATTTGGCTCCATAATATGGCTCAGGCCTCGAAATTGGGTTATTTGGGATATTTTGAAAACTGCAGGGGAGTTTGTGAAAAATGTGACTCACTGCCGCTTTCAGGACTTGGCATATGTTGGGTATAAAAGGTGGTAATTTAAAACTGCGAATACGTTCAGAGAGCCAGAAATTGGCTCCAAAATATAACTCAGGCCTCGAAATTGGGATGCTTATGATATTTTGAAAACGGCAGGGGACTTTGGGACAAATATGACCAAACGGCGCTTTCAGTACTTGGCATATGTTGGGTATAAAAAGTCGTAATTTCAAACTGCGAATACGTGTAGAGAGCCTGAATTTGGCTCCAAAATATGGCGCAGGCCTCGAAATTGGGATATTTGGGATATTTTGAAAACTGCAGGGAGGCTTGGGACAAATGTGACCAAACACCGCTTTCAGTACTTAACGTATGTTGGGTATAAAAAGATGTAATTTCTAACTGTGAATACGTGGAGAGAGCCAGAATTTGGCTCCAAAATATGGCTCAGGCCTGGAAATTAGGATATTTGCGTTATTTTGAAAACTGGAGGGGAGTTTGGGCAAAATGTCACTCACTGCCGTTTTCAGTACTTGGCAAATGTTGGGTATAAAAGAGTCGGAATTTCAAACTGGAAATACGTGCAGAGATCCAGAATTTGGCTCCAAAATATGGCGCAGGCCTCGAAACTGGGATATTTCGAAAACTGCAGGAGAGTTTGTGCAAAATATGACTCACTGCCGCTTTCAGTACTTGGCATATGTTGGGTATAAAAATCGTAATATCAAACTGCGAATACGTGCAAAGAGCCAGAATTTGGCTCCAAAATATGGGTCAGGCCTCAAAATTGGGATGTTTGGGATATTTTGAAAACTGCAGGGAGGTTTGGGACAAATGTGACCAAACGCCGCTTTCAGTCCTTCGCATATGTTGGGTATAAAAAGTCGTTATTTCAAACTGCGAATACGTGCAGAGAGCCTGAATTTGGTTCCAAAATATGTCTCAGGCCTCTATATTGGGATGTTTGGGATATTTTGAAAACTGCAGTATGATTTGGGACAAATATGTGACCAAACGCCGCTTTCAGTACTTGGCATATGTTGGGTATTAAAAGTCGTTATTTCAAACTGCGAATACGTGCGGAGAGCCTGAATTTGGTTCCAAAATATGGCTCAGGCCTCGATATTGGGATGTTTGGGATATTTTGAAAACTGCAGGGGTGATTGGGAGAAATGTGACCAAACGCCGCTTTCAGTCCTTCGCATATGTTGGGTATAAAAAAGTCGTAATTTCAAACTGCGAATACGTGCAGAGTGCCAAAATTTGGCTCCAAAATATTGCTCAGGCCTCGAAATTGAGATGTTTGGGATATTTTGAAAACTGCAGGGGAGTTTGAGCAAAATGTGACTCACTGCCGCTTTCAGTACTTGGCATATGTTGGGTATAAAAAAGTCGTAATTTCAAACCCCGAATACATGCAGAGAGCCAGAATTTGGCTCCAGAATATGGCTCAGGCTTCGAAATTGGGATATTTGGGATATTTTGAAAACTTCAGGGATGTTTGGAACAAATGTGACCAAATGCCGCTCTCAGTACTTGGCATATGTTGGGTATAAAAAGATGTAATTTCGAACTGCGAATACGTACAGAGAGCCAGAATTTCTCTCCAAAATATGGCTCAGGCCTCGAAATATGGATATTTGGGATATTTTGAAAACTTCAGGGATGTTTGGAACAAATGTGACCAAATGCGCTCTCAGTACTTGGCATATGTTGGGTATAAAAAGATGTAATTTCTAACTGCGAATACGTGCAGAGAGCCAGAATTTGGCTCCAAAATATGGCTCAGGCCTCGAAATTGGGATATTTGCGTTATTTTGAAAACTGGAGGGGAGTTTGGCCAAAAAGTCACTCACTGCCGCTTTCAGTAATTGGCAAATGTTGGGTATAAAAAGAGTCGCAATTTCAAACTGCGAATGCGTGCAGAGATCCAGAATTTGGCTGCAAATTATGGCTCAGGCCTCGAAAAGGGGATATTTGGGACATTTTGAAAACTGTAGGGAGTTTGTGCAAAATGTGACTCACTGCCGCTTTCAGGACTTGGAATATGTTGGGTATAAAAAGTCGTAATTTAAAACTGCGAATACGTGCAGAGAGCCTGAATTTGGCTCCAAAATATGGCTCTGGCCTCGAAATGGGATATTTAGGATATTTTGAAAACTGCAGGGAGGTTTGGGACAAATGTGACCAAACGCCGCTTTCAGTACTTGGCATATGTTGGGTATAAAAAGTCCTTATTTCAAACTGCGAATACGTGCAGAGAGACTGAATTTGGTTCCAAAATATGGCTCAGGCCTCGATATTGGGATGTTTGGGATATTTTAAAAACTGCAGTTAGATTTGGGACAAATGTGACCAAACGCCACTTTCATTACTTGGCATATGTTGGGTATAAAAAGTCGTAATTTCAAACTGCAAATACGTGCTGAAAGCCAGAATTTGGCTCCAAAATATGGCTCAGGCCTCGAAATTGGGATGGTTGGGATATTTTGAAAACTGCAGGAAAGTTTGGGACAAATGTGACCAAACGCTGCTTTCAGTACTTCGCATATGTTGGGTATAAAAAAGTCGAAATTTCAAAATGCAAATTCGTGCAGAGAGCCATAATTTGGCTCCAAAATATGGGTCAGGCCTCGATATTGGGATATTTGGGATATTTTGAAAACTGCAGGAAGGTTTGGGACAAATGTGACCAAACGCCGCTTTCAGTCCTTCGCATATGTTGGGTATAAAAAAGTCGTAATTTCAAACTGCGAATACGTGCAGAGAGCCAAAATTTGGCTCCAAAATATTGCTCAGGCCTCGAAATTGTGATGTTTGGGATATTTTGAAAACTGCAGGGGAGTTTGTGCAAAATGTGACTCACTGCTGCTTTCAGTACTTGGCATATGTTGGGTATAAAAAGTCGTAATATCAAACCCCGAATACATGCAGAGAGCCAGAATTTGGCTCTAAAATATGGCTCAGGCCTCGAAATTGGGATATTTGGGATATTTTAAAAACTGCGGGGAGGTTTGGGACAAATGTGACTAAACGCCGCTTTCAGTGCTTGGAATATGTTGGGTATAAAAAGACGTAATTTTGAACTGTGAATACGTGCAGAGAGCCAGAATTTGGCTCCAAAATATGGCTCAGGCCTCGAAATATGGATATTTGGGATATTTTGAAAACTTCAGGGATGTTTGGAACAAATGTGACCAAACGCCGCTTTCAGTACTTGGCATATGTTGGGTATAAAAAGATGTAATTTCTAACTGCGAATACGTGCAGAGAGCCAGAATTTGGCTCTAAAATATGGCTCAGGCCTCGAAATTGGGATATTTGCTTTATTTTGAAAACTGGAGGGGAGTTTGGGCAAAATGTCACTCACTGCCGCTTTCAGTACTTGGCAAATGTTGGGTATAAAAAGAGTCGCAATTTCAAACTGCGAATACGTGCAGAGATCCAGAATTTGGCTCCAAAATATGGCTCAGGCCTCGAAACTGGGATATTTGGGATATTTCGAAAACTGAAGGGGAGTTTGTGCAATATGTGACTCACTGCAGCTTTCAGGACTTGGCATATGTTTGGTATAAAAAGTCGTAATATTAAACTGCGAATACGTGCAAAGAGCCGTTATTTGGCTCCATAATATGGGTCAGGCCTCGAAATTGTGATATTTGGGATATTTCGAAAACTGCAGGGGAGTTTGTGCAAATTGTGACTCACTGCCGCTTTCAGGACTTGGCATATGTTGGGTATAAAAATTTGTAATATCAAACTGCGAATATGTGCATAGAGCCAGAATTTGACTGCAAATTATGGCTCAGGCCTCGAAATTGGGATGTTTGGGATAATTTGAAAACTGCAGGGAGGTTTGGGACAAATGTGACCAAAAGCCGCTTTCAGTACTTGGCATATGTTGGTATAAAAAAGTTGCAATTTCAAACTGCGAATACGTGCAAAGAGCCTGAATTTGGCTCCATAATATGGCTCAGGCCTCGAAAATGGGATATTTGGGATATTTTGAAAACTGTAGGGAGTTTGTGCAAAATGTGACTCACTGCTGCTTTCATGACTTGGCATATGTTGGGTATAAAAAGTCGTAATTTCAAACTGCGAATACGTGCAGAGAGGCTGAATTTGGCTCCAAAATATGGCTGTGGCCTCGAAATTGGGATATTTAGGATATTTTGAAAACTGCAGGGAGGTTTGGGACAAATGTGACCAAACGCCGCTTTCAGTACTTGGCATATGTTGGGTATAAAAAGTCGTTATTTCAAACAGGGAATACGTGCAGAGAGACTGAATTTGGTTCCAAAATATGGCTCAGGCCTCGGAATTGGGATGTTTGGGATATTTTAAAAACTGCAGTTAGATTTGGGACAAATGTGACCAAACGCCGCTTTCAGTACTTCGCGTATGTTGGGTATAAAAAAGTCGAAATTTCAAACTGCAAATACGTGCAGAGAGCAATAATTTGGCCCCAAAATATGGGTTAGGCCTCGATATTGGGATATTTGGGATATTTTGAAAACTGCAGGAAGGTTTGGGACATATGTGACCAAACGCCGCTTTCAGTCCTTCGCATATGTTGGGTATAAAAAAGTCGTAATTTCAGACTGCGAATACGTGCAGAGAGCCAAAATTTGGCTCCAAAATATTGATCAGGCCTCGTAATTGGGATGTTTGGGATATTTTGAAAACTGCAAAGGAGTTTGTGCAAAATGTGACTCACTTCCGCTTTCAGTACTTGGCATTTGTTGGGTATAAAAAGTCGTAATATCAAACCCCGAATACATGCAGAGAGCCAGAATTTGGCTCCAAAATATGGCTCAGGCCTCGAAATTGGGATATTTGGGATATTTTGAAAACTGCAGGAAGGTTTGGGACAAATGTGACTAAACGCCGCTTTCAGTACTTGGCATATGTTGGGTATAAAAAGACATAATTTCGAACTGCGAATACGTGCAGAGAGCCAGAATTTGGCTCCAAAATATGGCTCAGGCCTCAAAATCGGGATATTTGCGTTATTTTGAAAACTGGAGGGGAGTTTGGGCAAAATGTGACTCACTGCCGCTTTCAGTACTTGGCATATGTTGGGTATAAAAAAGTCGCAATTTCAAACTGCGAATACGTGCAGAGATCCAGAATTTGGCTCCAAAATATGGCTCAGGCCTCGAAATTGGGTTATTTGGGATATTTCGAAAACTGCAGGGGAGTTTGTGCAAAATGTGACTCATTGCCGCTTTCAGGACTTGGCATATGTTGGGTATAAAAGTCGGTAATTTCAAACTGCGAATACGTTCAGAGAGCCAGAAATTGGCTCCAAAATATAACTCAGGCCTCGAAATTGGGATGTTTGGGATATTTTGAAAACTGCAGGGGACTTTGGAACAAATATGACCAAACGCCGCTTTCAGTACTTGGCATATGTTTGGTATAAAAAGTCGTAATTTCAAACTGCGAATACGTGCAGAGAGCCTGAATTTGGCTCCAAAATATGGCGCAGGCCTCGAAATTGGGATATTTGGGATATATTGAAAACTGCAGGGAGGTTTGGGACAAATGTGACCAAACGCTGCTTTCAGTGCTTCGCATATGTTGGGTATAAAAAGTCGTAATTTCAAACAGCGAATACGTGCAGAAAGCTAGAATTTGGCTCCAAAATATGGCTCAGGGCTCGAAATTGGGATGGTTGGGATATTTTGAAAACTGGAGGGAGGTTTGGGACAAATGTGACCAAACGCCGCTTTCAGTACTTGGCATATGTTGGGTATAAAAAGATGTAATTTCTAACTGCGAATACGTGCAGAGAGCCTGAATTTGGCTCCAAAATATGGCTCAGGCCTCGAAATTGGGACGTTTGGGATATTTTGAAAACTGCAGGGGAGTTTGTGCAAAATGTGACTCACTGCCGCTTTCAGTACTTGGCATATGTTGGGTATAAAAAGTCGAAATATCAAACTGCGAATACGTGCAGAGAGCCAGAATTTGGCTCCAAAATATGGCTCAGACCTCGAAATTGGGATATTTGCGTTATTTTGAAAACTGGAGGGGAGTTTGGGCAAAATGTGACTCACTGCCGCTTTCAGTATCTGGCATATGTTGGGAATAAAAAACTCGCAATTTCAAACTGCGAATACGTGCAGAGATCCAGAATTTGGCTCCAAAATATGGCTCAGGCCTCGAAATTGGGTTATTTGGGATATTTCGAAAACTGCAGGGGAGTTTGTGCAAAATGTGACTCATTGCCGCTTTCAGGACTTGGCATATGTTGGGTATAAAAGTCGGTAATTTCAAACTGCGAATACGTTCAGAGAGCCAGAAATTGGCTCCAAAATATAACTCAGGCCTCGAAATTGGGATGTTTGGGATATTTTGAAAACTGCAGGGGACTTTGGAACAAATATGACCAAACGCCGCTTTCAGTACTTGGCATATGTTTGGTATAAAAAGTCGTAATTTAAAATTGCGAATACGTGCAGAGAGCCAGAATTTGGCTCCAAAATATGGCTAAGGCCTCGAAATTGGGATGTTTGGGATATTTTGAAAAATGCAGTTAGGTTTGGGACAAATGTGACCAAACGCCGCTTTCAGTACTTGGCATATGTTGGTATAAAAAAGTCGCAATTTCAAACAGCGAATACGTGCAAAGAGCCAAAATTTGGCTCCATAATATGGCTCAGGCCTCGAAATTGGGATGTTTGGGATATTTTGAAAACTGCAGGGGACTTTGGGACAAATATGACCAAACAGCGCTTTCAGTACTTGCCATATGTTGGGTATAAAAATTCGTAATTTCAAACTGCGAATACGTGCAGAGAGCCTGAATTTGGCTCCAAAATATGGCGCAGGCCTCGAAATTGGGATATTTGGGATATTTTGAAAACTGCAGGGAGGTTTGGGACAAATGTGACCAAACGCCGCTTTCAGTACTTCGCATATGTTGGGTATAAAAAGTCGTAATTTCAAACTGTGAACACGTGCAGAAAGCTAGAATTTGACTCCAAAATATGGCTCAGGCCTCGAAATTGGGACGGTTGGGATATTTTGAAAACTGGAGGGAGGTTTGGGACAAATGTGACCAAACGCCGCTTTCAGTACTGCGAATATGTTGGGTATAAAAAGTCGTTATTTCAAACTGCGAATACGTGCAGAGAGCCAGAATTTGGCTCCAAAATATGGCTCAGGCCTCGATATTGGGATGTTTGGGATATTTTGAAAACTGCAGGAAAGTTTGGGACAAATGTGACCAAACGCCGCTTTCAGTACTTCGCATATGTTGGGTATAAAAAAGTCGTAATTTCAAACTGCAAATACGTGCAGAGAGCCAGAATTTGGCTCCAAAATATGGCTCAGACCTCGAAATTGGGATGTTTGGGATATTTTGAAAACTGCAGGGGAGTTTGTGCAAAATGTGACTCACTGCCGCTTTAAGTACTTGGCATATGGTGGAATAAAAAGTCGTAATATCAAACTGCGAATACGTGCAAAGAGCCAGAATTTGGCTCCAAAATATGGGTCAGGCCTCGATATTGGGATATTTGGGATATTTTGAAAACTGCAGGGAGGTTTAGGACAAATGTGACCAAACGCCGCTTTCAGTCCTTTGCATATGTTGGGTATAAAAAAGTCGTAATTTCAAACTGTGAATACGTGCAGAGAGCCAAAATTTGGCTCCAAAATATTGCTCAGGCCTCGAAATTGGGATGTTTGGGATATTTTGAAAATTGCAGGGAGTTAGTGCAAAATGTGACTCAATGCCGCTTTCAGTACTTGGCTTATGTTGGGTATAAAAAGTCGTAATATCAAACCCCGAATACATGCAGAGAGCCAGAATTTGGCTCCGAAATATGGCTCAGGCCTCGAAATTGGGATATTTGGGATATGTTGAAAACTGCAGGGAGGTTTGGGACAAATGTGACTAAACGCCGCTTTCAGTACTTGGCATATGTTAGTTATAAAAAGACGTTATTTAGAACTGCGAATACGTGCAGAGAGCCAGAATTTGGCTCCGAAATATGGCTCAGGCCTCGAAATTGGAATATTTGGGATATTTTAAAAACTGAAGTTATATTTGGGACAAATGTGACCAAACGCCGCTTTCACTACTTGGCATATGTTGGGTATAAAAAGTCGTTATTTCAAACTGCGAATACGTGCAGAGAGCCAGAATTTGGCTCCAAAATATGGCTCAGGCCTCGATATCGGGATGTTTGGGATATTTTGAAAACTGCAGGAAAGTTTGGGACAAATGTGACCAAACGCCGCTTTCAGTACTTCGCATATGATGGGTATAAAAAAGTCGTAATTTCAAACTGCAAATACGTGCAAAGAGCCAGAATTTGGCTCCAAAATATGGCTCAGACCTCAAAATTGGGATGTTTAGGATATTTTGAAAACTGCAGGGGAGTTTGTGCAAAATGTGACTCACTGCCGCTTTCAGTACTTGGCATATGTTGGGAATAAAAAGTCGTAATATCAAACTACGAATACGTGCAAAGAGCCAGAATTTGGCTCCAAAATATGGGTGAGGCCTCGATATTGGGATATTTGGGATATTTTGAAAACTGCAGGGAGGTTTAGGACAAATGTGACCAAACGCCGCTTTCAGTCCTTCGCATATGTTGGGTATAAAAAAGTCGTAATTTCAAACTGCGAATACGTGCAGAGATCCAGAATTGGCTCCAAAATATGGCGCAGGCCTCGAAACTGGGATATTTGGGATATTTCGAAAACTGCAGGGGAGTTTGTGCAAAATATGACTCGCTGCCACTTTCAGGACTTGGCATATGTTGGGTATAAAAATTCGTAATATCAAACTGCGAATACGTGCATAGAGCCAGAATTTGGCTCCAAAATATGGCTCAGGCCTCGAAATTGGGATGTTTGGGATATTTTGAAAACTGCAGGGAGGTTTGGGACAAATGTGACCAAAAGCCGCTTTCAGTACTTGGCATATGTTGGTATAAAAAAGTTGCAATTTCAAACTGCGAATACGTGCAAAGAGCCTGAATTTGGCTCCATAATATGGCTCAGGCCTCGAAATTGGGATATTTGGGATATTTTGAAAATTGCAGGGGAGTTTGTGCAAAATGTGACTCACTGCCGCTTTCAAGACTTGGCATATGTTGGGTATAAAAAGTAGTAATTTCAAACTGCGAATACGTGCAGAGAGCCTGAATTTGGCTCCAAAATATGGCTCAGGCCTCGAAATTGGGATATTTAGGATATTTTGAAAACTGCAGGGAGGTTTGGGACAAATGTGACCAAACGCCGCTTTCAGTACTTCGCATATGTTGGGTATAAAAAGTCGTAATTTCAAACTGCGAATACGTGCAGAGAGCTAGAATTTGGCTCCAAAATATGGCTCAGGGCTCGAAGTTGGGATGTTTGGGATATTTTGAAAACTGGAGGGAGGTTTGGGACAAATGTGACCAAACGCCGCTTTCAGTACTTGGCATATGTTGGGTATAAAAATCGTAATTTCAAACTGCAAATACGTGCAGAGAGCCAGAATTTGGCTCCAAAATATGGGTCAGGCCTCGAAATTGGGATGTTTGGGATATTTTGAAAACTGCAGGGGAGTTTGTGCAAAATGTCACTCACTGCCGCTTTCAGTACTTGGCAAATGTTGGGTATAAAAAGAGTCGCAATTTCAAACTACGAATACGTGCAGAGATCCAGAATTTGGCTCCAAAATATGGCTCAGGCCTCGAAACTGGGATATTTGGGATATTTCAAAAACTGCTGGGGAGTTTGTGCAAAATGTGACTCACTGCCGCTTTCAGGACTTGGCATATGTTGGGTATAAAAATTTGTAATATCAAACTGCGAATATGTGCATAGAGCCAGAATTTGGCTGCAAATTATGGCTCAGGCCTCGAAAATGGGATATTTGGGACATTTTGAAAACTGTAGGGAGTTTGTGCAAAATGTGACTCACTGCCGCTTTCAGGACTTGGCATATGTTGGGTATAAAAAGTCGTAATTTCAAACTGCGAATACGTGCAGAGAGCCTGAATTTGGTTCCAAAATCTGGCTCAGGCCTCGATAATGTGATGTTTGGGATATTTTGAAAACTTCAGTTATATTTGGGACAAATGTGACCAAACGCCGCTTTCAGTACTTGGCATATGTTGGTATAAAAAGTCGTTATTTCAAACTGCGAATTCGAGCAGAGAGCCTGAATTTGGTTGCAAAATATGGCTCAGGCCTCGATTTTGGGATGTTTCGGATATTTTGAAAACTGCAGGGGGGATTGGGACAAATGTGACTAAACGCCGCTTTCAGTACTGCGCATATGTTGGGTATAAAAATTCGTTATTTCAAACTGCGAATACGTGCAGAGAGCCAGAATTTGGCTCCAAAATATGGCTCAGGCCTCGATATTGGGATGTTTGGGATATTTTGAAAACTGCAGGAAAGTTTGGGACAAATGTGACCAAACGCCGCTTTCAGTACTTCGCATATGTTGGGTATAAAAAATTCGTAATTTCAAACTGAAAATACGTGCAGAGAGCCAGAATTTGGCTCCGAAATATGGCTCAGGCCTCGAAATTGGGATATTTGGGATATGTTGAAAACTGCAGGGAGGTTTAGGACAAATGTGACTAAAGGCCGCTTTCAGTACTTGGCATATGTAAGGTATAAAAAGACGTTATCTCGAACTGCGAATACGTGCAGAGAGCCAGAATTTGGCTCCAAAATATGGCTCAGGCCTCGATATTGGGATGTTTGGGATATTTTGAAAACTGCAGGAAAGTTTGGGACAAATGTGACCAAACGCCGCTTTCAGTACTTCACATATGTTGGGTATAAAAAAGTCGTAATTTCAAACTGCAAATACGTGCAGAGAGCCAGAATTTGGCTCCAAAATATGGCTCAGACCTCGAAATTGGGATGTTTGGGATATTTTGAAAACTGCACGGGAGTTTGTGCAAAATGTGACTCACTGCCGCTTTCAGTACTTGGCATATGTTGGGAATAAAAAGTCGTAATATCAAACTACGAATTCGTGCAAAGAGCCAGAATTTGGCTCCAAAATATGGGTCAGGCCTCGATATTGGGATATTTGGGATATTTTGAAAACTGCAGGGAGGTTTAGGACAAATGTGACCAAACGCCGCTTTAAGTCCTTCGCATATGTTGGGTATAAAAAAGTCGTAATTTCAAACTGCGAATACGTGCAGAGAGCCAAAATTTGGCTCCAAAATATTGCTCAGGCCTCGAAATTGGGATGTTTGGGATATTTTGAAAATTGCAGGGGAGTTTGTGCAAAATGTGACTCAATGCCGCTTTCAATACTTGGCATATGTTGGGTATAAAAAGTCGTAATATCAAACCCCGAATACATGCAGAGAGCTAGAATTTGGCTCCAAAATATGGCTCAGGCCTCGAAATTGGGAAATTTGTGATATTTTGAAAACTGCAGGGATGTTTGGAACAAATGTGACCAAACGCCGCTTTCAGTACTTGGCAAATGTTGGGTATAAAAGAGTCGCAATTTCAAACTGCAAATACGTGCAGAGATCCAGAATTTGGCTCCAAAATATGGCGCAGGCCTCGAAACTGGGATATTTGGGATATTTCGAAAACTGCAGGGGAGTTTGTGCAAAATGTGACTCACTGCCACTTTCAGGACTTGGCATATGTTGGGTATAAAAATTCGTAATATCAGACTGCGAATACGTGCATAGAGCCAGAATTTGGTTCCAAAATATGGCTCAGGCCTCGAAATTGGGATGTTTGGGATATTTTGAAAACTGCAGGGAGGTTTGGGACAAATGTGACCAAAAGCCGCTTTCAGTACTTGGCATATGTTGGTATAAAAAAGTTGCAATTTCAAACTGCGAATACGTGCAAAGAGCCTGAATTTGGCTCCATAATATGGCTCAGGCCTCGAAATTGGGATATTTGGGATATTTTGAAAACTGCAGGGGAGTTTGTGCAAAATGTGACTCACTGCCGCTTTCAAGACTTGAAATATGTTGGGTATAAAAAGTCGTAATTTCAAACTGCGAATACGTGCAGAGAGCCTGAATTTGGCTCAAAATATGGCTCAGGCTTCGAAATTGGGATACTTAGGATATTTTGAAAACTGCAGGGAGGTTTGGGACAAATTTGACCAAGCGCCGCTTTCAGTCCTTCGCACATGTTGGGTATAAAAAAGTCGTAATTTCAAACTGCGAATACGTGCAGAGAGCCAAAATTTGGCTCCAAAATATTGATCAGGCCTCGTAATTGGGATGTTTGGGATATTTTGAAAACTGCAGGGGAGTTTGTGCAAAATGTGACTCACTGCCGCTTTCAGTACTTGGCATATGTTGGGTATAAAAAGTCGTAATAACAAACCCCCAATACATGCAGAGAGCCAGAATTTGGCTCCAAAATATGGCTCAGGCCTCGAAATTGGGATATTTGGGATATTTTGAAAACTGCGGGGAGGTTTGGGACAAATGTGACTAAACGCCGCTTTCAGTACTTGGCATATGTTGGTATAAAAAAGTCGCAATTTCAAACTGCGAATACGTGCAAAGAGCCAAAATTTGGCTCCATAATATGGCTCAGGCCTCGAAATTGGGTTATTTGGTATATTTTGAAAACTGCAGGGGAGTTTGTGCAAAATGTAAATCACTGCCGTTTCAGGACTTGGCATATGTTGGGTATAAAAGGTGATAATTTCAAACTGCGAATACGTTCAGAGAGCCAGAAATTAGCTCAAAAATATAACTCAGGCCACGAAATTGGGATGTTTGGGATATTTTGGAAACTGCAGGGGACTTTGGGACAAATATGACCAAACGCCGCTTTCAGTACTTGGCATATGTTGGGTATAAAAAGTCGTAATTTCAAACTGCGAATACGTGCAGAGAGCCTGAATTTGGCTCCAAAATATGGCGCAGGCCTCGAAATTGGGATATTTGGGATATATATTGAAAACTGCAGGGAGGTTTGGGACAAATGTGACCAAACGCCGCTTTCAGTACTTAGCATATGTTGGGTATAAAAAGATGTAATTTCTAACTGCGAATACGTGCAGAGAGCCAGAATTTGGCTCCAAAATATGGCTCAGGCCTCGAAATTGCGACGTTTGGGATATTTTGAAAACTGCAGGGATGTTTGGAACAAATGTGACCAAACGCCGCTTTCAGTACTTGGCATATGTTGGGTATAAAAAGATGTAATTTCTAACTGCGAATACGTGCAGAGAGCCAGAATTTGGCTCCAAAATATGGGTCAGGCCTCGATATTGGGATATTTGGGATATTTTGAAAACTGCAGGGGAGTTTGTTCAAAATGTGACTCATTGCCGCTTTCAGTACTTGGCATATGTTGGGTATAAAAAGTCGTAATATCAAACCCCGAATACATGCAGAGAGCCAGAATTTGGCTCCAAAATATGGCTCAGGCCTCGAAATCGGGATATTTGAGATATTTTGAAAACTGCGGGGAGGTTTGGGACAAATGTGACTAAACGCCGCTTTCAGTACTTGGCATATGTTGGGTATAAAAAGACGAAATTTGGAACTGCGAATACGTGCAGAGAGCCAGAATTTGGCTCCAAAATATGGCTCAGGCCTTGAAATTGGGATATTTGGGATATTTTGAAAACTTCAGGGATGTTTGGGACAAATGTGACCAAACGCCGCTTTCAGTACTTCGCATATGTTGGGTATAAAAAAAGTCGCAATTACAAACTGCGAATACGTGCAGAGATCCAGAATTTGACTCCAAAATATGTGTCAGGTCTCGATATTGGGATATTTTGAAAACTGGAGGAAAGTTTGGGACAAATATGACCAAACGCCGCTTTCAGTACTTCGCATATGTTGGGTATAAAAAATTCGTAATTTCAAACTGCAAATACGTGCAGAGAGCCGGAATTTGGCTCCAAAATATGGCTCAGGCCTCGAAATTGGGATGTTTGGGATATTTTGAAAACTGCAGGGGAGTTTGTGCAAAATGTGACTCTCTGCCGTTTTCAGGACTTGGCATGTGTTGGGTATAAAAAGTCGTAATTTAAAACTGCGAATACGTGCAGAGAGCCAGAATTTGGCTCGAAAATATGGCTCAGGCCTCGAAATTGGGATGTTTGGGATATTTTGAAAACTGCAGGGAGGTTTGGGACAATTGTGACCAAACGCCGCTTTCAGTACTTGGCATATGTTGGTATAAAAAAGTCGCAATTTCAAACTGCGAATACGTGCAAAGAGCCAAAATTTGGATCCATAATATGGCTCAGGCCTCGAAATTGGGTTATTTGGTATATTTTGAAAACTGCAGGGGAGTTTGTGCAAAATGTAAATCACTGCCGCTTTCAGGACTTGGCATATGTTGGGTATAAAAGGTGATAATTTCAAACTGCGAATACGTTCAGAGAGCCAGAAATTAGCTCAAAAATATAACTCAGGCCACGAAATTGGGATGTTTGGGATATTTTGGAAACTGCAGGGGACTTTGGGACAAATATGACCAAACGCCGCTTTCAGTACTTGGCATATGTTGGGTATAAAAAGATGTAATTTCTAACTGCGAATACGTACAGAGAGCCAGAATTTGGCTCCAAAATATGGCTCAGGCCTCGAAATTGGGACGTTTGGGATATTTTGAAAACTGCAGGGATGTTTGGAACAACTGTGACCAAACGCCGCTTTCAGTACTTGGCATATGTTGGGTATAAAAAGATTTAATTTCCAACTGCGAATACGTGCAGAGAGCCAGAATTTAGCTCCAAAATTTGGCTCAGGCCTCGAAATTTGGATATTTGCGTTATTTTGAAAACTGGAGGGGAGTTTGGGCAAAATGTCACTCACTGCCACTTTTAGTACTTGGCAAATGTTGGGTATAAAAGAGTCGCAATTTCAAACTGCGAATACGTGCAGAGATCCAGAATTTGGCTCCAAAATATGGCTCAGGCCTCGAAACTGGGATATTTAGGATATTTCGAAAACTGCAGGGGAGTTTGTGCAAAATGTGACTCATTGCAGCTTTCAGGACTTGGCAATATGTTGGGTATAAAAAGTCGTAATATCAAACTGCGAATACGTGCAAAGAGCCAGAATTTGGCTCCATAATATGGCTCAGGCCTCGAAATTGGGATATTTGGGATATTTCGAAAACTGCAGGGGAGTTTGTGCAAAATGTGACTCACTGCCGCTTTCAGGACTTGGCATATGTTGGGTATAAAAATTTGTAATATCAAACTGCGAATATGTGCATAGAGCCAGAATTTGGCTCCAAATTATGGCTCAGGCCTCGAAATTGGGATGTTTGGGATATTTTGAAAACTGCAGGGAGGTTTGGGACAAATGTGAAAAAAAGCCGCTTTCAGTACTTGGCATATGTTGGTATAAAAAATTTGCAATTTCAAACTGCGAATACGTGCAAAGAGCCTGAATTTGGCTCCATAATATGGCTCAGGCCTCAAATTTGGGATATTTGGGATATTTTGAAAACTACTGGGAGGTTTAGGACAAATGTGACCAAACGCCGCTTTCAGTACTTCGCATATGTTGGGTATAAAAGGTCGTTATTTCAAACTGCGAATACGTGCAGAGAGCCTGAATTTGGCTCCATAATATGGCTCAGGCCTCGAAATTGGGTTATTTGGGATATTTTGAAAACTGCAGGGGAGTTTGTGCAAAATGTAAATCACTGCCCCTTTCAGGACTTGGCATATGTTGGGTATAAAAGGTGGTAATTTCAAACTGCGAATACGTTCAGAGAGCCAGAAATTGGCTCCAAAATATAACTCAGGCCTCGAAATTGGGATGTTTGGGATATTTTGAAAACTGCAGGGGACTTTGGGACAAATATGACCAAACGCCGCTTTCAGTACTTGGCATATGTTGGGTATAAAATTCGTAATTTCAAACTGCGAATACAAGCAGAGAGCCTGAATTTGGCTCGAAAATATGGCGCAGGCCACGAAATTGGGATATTTGGGATATATTGAAAACTGCAGGGAGGTTTGGGACAAATGTGACCAAACGCCGCTTTCAGTACTTGGCATATGTTGGGTATAAAAAGATTTAATTTCCAACTGCGAATACGTGCAGAGAGCCAGAATTTAGCTCCAAAATATGGCTCAGGCCTCGAAATTGGGATATTTAGGATATTTTGAAAACTGCAGGGAGGTTTGGGACAAATGTGACCAAACGCCGCTTTCAGTACTTCGCATATGTTGGGTATAAAATTCGTAATTTCAAACTGCGAATACGTGCAGAGAGCTAGAATTTGGCTCCAAAATATGGCTCAGTCCTCGAAATTGGGATGTTTGGGATATTTTGAAAACTGGAGGGAGGTTTGGGACAAATGTGACCAATCGCCGCTTTCAGTACTTCGCATATGTTGGGTATAAAAAAAAGTCGCAATTACAAACTGCGAATACGTGCAGAGATCCAGAATTTGACTCCAAAATATGTGTCAGGTCTCGATATTGGGATGTTTGGGATATTTTGAAAACTGCAGGAAAGTTTGGGACAAATATGACCAAACGCCGCTTTCAGTACTTCGCATATGTTGGGTATAAAAAAATCGTAATTTCAAACTGCAAATACGTGCAGAGAGCCAGAATTTGGCTCCAAAATATGGCTCAGGCCTCGAAATTGGGATGTTTGGGATATTTTGAAAACTGCAGGGGAGTTTGGCAAAATGTGACTCACTGCCGTTTTCATGACTTGGCATATGTTGGGTATAAAAAGTCGTAATTTAAAACTGCGAATACGTGCAGAGAGCCAGAATTTGGCTCCAAAATATGGCTCAGGCCCCGAAATTGGGACGTTTGGGATAATTTGAAAACTGCAGGGGAGTTTGTGCAAAATGTGACTCACCGCCGCATTCAGTACTTGGCTTGTGTTGGGTATATAAAGTCGTAATATCAAACTGCGAATCAGTGCAAAGAGCCAGAATTTGGCTCCAAAATATGGGTCAGGCCTCGATATTGGGATATTTGTGATATTTTGAAAACTGCAGGGAGGTTTGGGACAAATGTGACCAAACGCCGCTTTCAGTACTTCGCATATGTTGGGTATAAAAAAGTCGTAATTTCAAACTGCGAATACGTGCAGAGAGCCAAAACTTGGCTCCAAAATATTGCTCAGGCCTCGAAATTGGGATGTTTCGGATATTTTGAAAACTGCAGGAGAGCTTGTGCAAAATGTGACTCACTGCCGCTTTCAGTACTTGGAACATGTTGGGTATAAAAAGATGTAATTTCTAACTGCGAATACGTGCAGAGAGCCAGAATTTGGCTGCAAAATATGGCTCAGGCCTCGAAATTGGGATATTTGTGTTATTTTGAAAACTGGAGGAGAGTTTGGGCAAAATGTGACTTGGCATATGTACTTGCTTTCAGTACTTGGCATATGTTGGGTATAAAAAAAGTCGCAATTTCAAACTGCGAATACGTGCAGAGATGCAGAATTTGGCTCCAAAATATGTGTCAGGTCTCGTTATTGGGATGTTTGGGATATTTTGAAAACTGCAGGAAAATTTGGGACAAATGTGACCAAACGCCGCTTTCAGTACTTCGCATATGTTGGGTATAAAAAAGTCGTAATTTCAAACTGCAAATACGTGCAGAGAGCCAGAATTTGGCTCCAAAATATGGCTCAGGCCTCGAAATTGGGATGTTTGGGATATTTTGAAAACTGCAGGGGAGTTTGTGCAAAATGTGACTCACTGCCGCTTTCTAGACTTGGCATATGTTGGGTATAAAAAGTCGCAATTTCAAACTGAGAATACGTGCAGAGAGCCAGAATTTGGCTCCAAAATATGGCTCAGGCCTCGAAATTGGGACGTTTAGGATATTATGAAAACTGCAGGGGAGTTGGTGCAAAATGTGACTCACTGCCGCTTTTAGTACTTGGCATATGTTGGGTATATAAAGTCGTAATATCAAACTGCGAATCAGTGCAAAGAGCCAGAATTTGGCTCCAAAATATGGGTCAGGCCTCGATATTGGGATATTTGTGATATTTTGAAAACTGCAGGGAGGTTTGGGACAAATGTGACCAAACGCCGCTTTCAGTCCTTCGCATATGTTGGGTATAAAAAAGTCGTAATTTCAAACTGCGAATACATGCAGAGAGCCAAAATTTGGCTCCAAAATATTGCTCAGGCCTCGAAATTGGGATGTTTGGGATATTTTGAAAACTGCCGGAGAGTTTGTGCAAAATGTGACTCACTGCCGCTTTCAGTACTTGGCATATGTTGGGTATAAAAAAGTCGTAATTTCTAACTGCGAATACGTGCAGAGAGCCAGAATTTGGCTCCAAAATATGGCTCAGGCCTCGAAATTGGGATATTTGCGTTATTTTGAAAACTGGAGGGGAGTTTGGGCAAAATGTCACTCACTGCCTCTTTCAGTACTTGGCAAATGTTGGGTATAAAAGAGTCGCAATTTCAAACTGCGAATACGTGCAGAGATCCAGAATTTGGCTCCAAAATATGGCTCAGGCCTCGAAACTGGGATATTTAGGATATTTCGAAAACTGCTGGGGAGTTTGTGCAAAATGTGACTCACTGCAGCTTTCAGGACTGGGCATATGTTGGGTATAAAAAGTCGTAATATCAAACTGCGAATACGTGCAAAGAGCCAGAATTTGGCTCCATAATATGGCTCAGGCCTCGAAATTGTGATATTTGGGATATTTCGAAAACTGCAGGGGAGTTTGTGCAAAAAATGACTCACTGCCGCTCTCAGGACTTGGCATATGTTGGGTATAAAAATTTGTAATATCAAACTGCGAATATGTGCATAGATCCAGAATTTGGCTCCAAATTATGGCTTAGGCCTCGAAATTGGGATGTTTGGAATATTTTGAAAACTGCAGGGAGGTTTGGGACAAATGTGACCAAAAGCCGCTTTCAGTACTTGGCATATGTTGGTATAAAAAAGTTGAAATTTCAAACTGCGAATTCGTGCAAAGAGCCTGAATTTGGCTCCATAATATGGCTCAGGCCTCGAAATTGGGATATTTGGGATATTTTGAAAACTGCAGGGGAGTTTGTGCAAAATGTGACTCACTTCCGCTTTCAGGACTTGGCATATGTTGGGTATAAAAAGTCGTAATTTCAAACTGCGAATACGTGCAGAAAGCCTGAATTTGGCTCCAAAATATGGGTCAGTCCTCGAAATTGGGATGTTTGGGATATTTTGAAAACTGGAGGGAGGTTTGGGACAAATGTGACCAAACGCCGCTTTCAGTACTTGGCATATGTTGGGTATAAAAAGTTGTAATATCAAACTGCGAATACATGCAGAGAGCCAGAATTTGGCTCCAAAATTTGGCTCAGGCCTCGAAATTGGGATACTTGGGATATTTTGAAAACTACAGGGGAGTTTGTGCAAAATGTGACTCAATGCCGCTTTCAGTCCTTCGCATATTTTGGGTATAAAAAGTAGTAATATCAACCTGCGAATACATGCAGAGAGCCAGAATTTGGCCCCAAAATATGGCTCAGGCCTCGAAATTGGGATATTTGGGATATTTTGAAAACTGCGGGGAGGTTTGGAACAAATGTGACCAAACGCCCCTTTCAGTACTTGGCATATGTTGGGTATAAAAAGATGTAATTTATAACTGCGAATACGTGCATAGAGCCAGAATTTGGCTCCAAAATATGGCTCAGGCCTCGAAATTTGGATATTTACGTTATTTTGAAAACTGGAGGGGAGTTTTGGCAAAATGTGACTCACTGCCGCTTTCAGTACTTGGCATATGTTGGGTATAAAAATTCGTAATATCAAACTGCGAATACATGCATAGAGCCAGAATTTGGCTCCAAATTATGGCTCAAGCCTCGAAATTGTGATGTTTGAGATATTTTAAAAACTGCTGGGAGGTTTGGGACAAATGTGACCAAACGCTGCTTTCAATACTTGGCATATGTTGGTATAAAAAAGTCGCAATTTCAAACTGCGATTACGTGCAGAGAGCCAGAAATTGGCTCCAAAATATGGCTCAGGGCCTCGAAATTGGGATATTTGGGATATTTGGAAAACTACAGGGGAGTTTGTGCAAAATGTGACTCACTGCCGCTTTCAGTCCTTCGCATATGTTGTATATAAAAAAGTCGTAATTTCAAACTGCGAATACGTGCAGATAGCCAGAATTTGGCTCCAAAATATTGCTCAGGCCTCGAAATTGGGATGTTTAGGATATTTTGAAAACTGCAAGGATGTTTGGGACAAATGTGACTAAATGCCGCTTTCAGTACTTGGCATATGTTGGGTATAAAAAAGTCGCAATTTCAAACTGCGAATACGTGCAGAGATCCAGAATTTGGCTCCAAAATATGGCTCAGGCCTCGAAATTGGGATGTTTGAGATATTTTGAAAACTTCAGGGAGGTTTGGGACAAATGTGACCAAACCTGCTTTCAGTACTTGGCATATGTTGGGTATAAAAAGTTGCAATTTCAAACTGCGAATACGTGCAGAGATCCAGAATTTGGCTCCAAATTATGGCTCAGGCTTTGAAATTGGGATGTTTGAGATATTTTGAAAACTGCAGGGAGGTTTGGGACAAAATGTGACCAAACGCTGCTTTCAGTACTTGGCATATGTTGGGTATAAAAAAAGTCGCAATTTCAAACTGCGAATACGTGCATAGATCCAGAATTTGGCTCCAAAATATGGCTCAGGCCTCGAAATTGGGATATTTGGGATATTTTGAAAACTGCAGGGGAGTTTGTGCAAAATGTGACTCACTGCCGCTTTCAGGACTTGGCATATGTTGGGTATAAAAAGTCGTAATTTCAAACTGCGAATACGTGCAGAGAGCCAGAATTCGGCTCCAAATTATGACTCAGGCCTCGAAATTGGGAAGTTTGGGATATTTTGGAAACTGCAGGGGAGTTTGGGACACAAATGACCAAATGCCGCTCTCAGTACTTGACATATGTTGGGTATAAAAAATTCGCAATTTCAAACTGCGAATACGTGCAGAGAGCCAGAATTTGGGTCCAAAATATGGTTCAGGTCTCGAAATTGGGATGTTTGGGATATTTTGAAAACTGCAGGGAAGTTTGTGCAAAATGTGACTCACTGCTGCGTCCAGTACTTTGCATATGTTGGGTATAAAAAGTCGTAATATCAAACTGCGAATACGTGCAGAGAGCCAGAATTTGGGTCCAAAATATGGCTCTGGCCTCGAAATTGGGATATTTGGGATATTTCGAAAACTGCAGGGGAGTTTGTGCAAAATGTGACTCACTGCCGCTTTCAGGACTTGGCATATGTTGGGTATAAAAAGTCATAATATCAAACTGCGAATACGTGCATAGTGCAAGAATTTGGCTCCAAAATATGACTCAGGCCTAGAAATTGGGATGTTTGGGATATTTTGAAAACTGGGAGGGAGGTTTGGGACAAATGTGACCAAACGCCGCTTTCAGTACTTGGCATATGTTGGGTATAAAAAGTCGTAACTTAAAACTGCGAATACGTGCTGAGAGCCAGAATTTGGCTCCAAAATATGGATCAGGCCTCGAAATTGGGATATTTGGGATATTTCGAAAACTGCAGGGGAGTTTGTGCTAAATATGACTCACTGCCGCTCTCAGGACTTGGCATATGTTGGGTATAAAAAGTTGTAATATCAACCTGCGAATACATGCAGAGAGCCAGAATTTGGCTCCAAAATATGGATCAGGCCTCGAAATTGCGATGTTTGGGATATTTTGAAAACTGGTGGAAGGTTTGGGACAAATGTGACCAAACGCCGCTTTCAGTACTTGGCATTTCTTGGGTATAAAAATACGTAATTTCGAACTGCGAATACGTGCAGAGAGCCAGAATTTGGCTCCAAAATATGGCTCAGGCCTCGAAATTGAGATATTTGGGATATTTTGAAAACTGCAGGGATGTTTGGGACAAATGTGACCAAACGCCGCTTTCAGTACTTGGCATATGTTGGGTATAAAAAGATGTAATTTCGAACTGCGAATATGTGCAGAGAGCCAGAATTTGGCT
This sequence comes from Procambarus clarkii, assembly GCF_040958095.1. Classification (NCBI taxonomy): domain Eukaryota; kingdom Metazoa; phylum Arthropoda; class Malacostraca; order Decapoda; family Cambaridae; genus Procambarus; species Procambarus clarkii. The sequence goes on from NW_027189165.1 coordinate 1,369,117, forward strand.
CCAAACTATAGCTCAGGCCTCGAAATTGGGATATTTGGGATACTTTGAAAACTGGAAGGGAGTTTGTGCAAAATGTGACTCACTGCCGCTTTCAGTACTTGGCATATGTTGGGTATAAAATTCGTAATATCAAACTGCGAATACGTGAAGAGAGCCAGAATTTGGCTCCAAAATATGGCTCAGGCCTCGATATTGGGATGTTTGGGATATTTTGAAAACTGCAGGAAGGTTTGGGACAAATGTGACCAAACGCCGCTTTCAGTACTTCGCATATGTTGGGTTTAAAAAAAATCGTAATATCAAACTGCGAATACGTGCAGAGAGCCAGAATTTGGGTCAAAAATATGGCTCTGGCCTCGAAATTGGGATGTTTGAGATATTTTGAAAACTACAGGAAGGTTTGGGACAAATGTGACCAAATGCCGCTTTCAGTACTTGGCATATGTTGGGTATAAAAACATGTAATTTCTAACTGCGAATACGTGTAGAGAGCCAGAATTTGGCTCCAAAATATGGTTCAGGCCTCGAAATTGGGATATTTGCGTTATTTTGAAAACTGGAGGGGAGTTTCTGCAAAATGCGACTCACTGCCGCTTTCAGTACTTGGCATATGTTGGGTATAAAAAAGTCGCAATTTCAAACTGCGAATACGTGCAGAGATCCAGAATTTGGCTCCAAAATATGGCTCAGGCCTCGAAATTGGGATGTTTGAGATATTTTGAAAACTACAGGGAGGTTTGGGACAAATGTGACCAAACCTGCTTTCAGTACTTGGCATATGTTGGGTATAAAAAGTTGCAATATCAAACTGTGAATACGTGCAGAGATCCAGAATTTGGCTCCAAATTATGGCTCAGGCATTAAAATTGGGATGTTTGAGATATTTTGAAAACTGCAGGGAGGTTTGGGACAAAATGTGACCAAACGCTGCTTTCAGTACTTGGCATATGTTGGGTATAAAAAAAGTCGCAATTTCAAACTGCGAATACGTGCATAGATCCAGAATTTGGCTCCAAAATATGGCTCAGGCCTCGAAATTGGGATATTTGGGATATTTTGAAAACTGCAGGGGAGTTTGTGCAAAATGTGACTCACTGCCGCTTTCAGGACTTGGCATATGTTGGGTATAAAAAGTCGTAATTTCAAACTGCGAATACGTGCAGAGAGCCTGAATTTGGCTCCAAATTATGACTCAGGCCTCGAAATTGTGAAGTTTTGATATTTTGAAAACTGCAGGGGAGTTTGGTACAAAAATGACCAAATGCCGCTCTCAGTACTTGACATATGTTGGGTATAAAAAAGTCGCAATTTCAAACTGCGAATACGTGCAGAGAGCCAAAATTTGGGTCCAAAATATGGTTCAGGTCTCGAAATTGGGATGTTTGGGATATTTTGAAAAATGCAGGGAAGTTTGTGCAAAATTTGACTCACTGCTGCGTCCAGTACTTTGCATATGTTGGGTATAAAAAGTCATAATATCAAACTGCGAATACGTGCAGAGAGCCAGAATTTGGGTCCAAAATATGGCTCTGGCCTCGAAATTGGGATATTTGGGATATTTCGAAAACTGCAGGGGAGTTTGTGCAAAATGTGACTCACTGCCGCTTTCAGGACTTGGCATATGTTGGGTATAAAAAGTCATAATATCAAACTGCGAATACGTGCATAGAGCAAGAATTTGGCTCCAAAATATGACTCAGGCCTAGAAATTGGGATGTTTGGGATATTTTGAAAACTGGAGGGAGGTTTGGGACAAATGTGACCAAACGCCGCTTTCAGTACTTGGCATATGTTGGGTATAAAAAGTCGTAACTTAAAACTGCGAATACGTGCTGAGAGCCAGAATTTGGCTCCAAAATATGGATCAGGCCTCGAAATTGGGATATTTGGGATATTTCGAAAACTGAAGGGGAGTTTGTGCTAAATATGACTCACTGCCGCTCTCAGGACTTGGCATATGTTGGGTATAAAAAGGAGTAATATCAAACTTCGAATACATGCATAGAGCCAGAATTTGGCTCCAAAATATGGATCAGGCCTCGAAATTGCGATGTTTGGGATATTTTGAAAACTGCAGGGATGTTTGGGACAAATGTGACCAAACGCCGCTTTCAGTACTTGGCATATGTTGGGTATAAAAAGACGTAATTTCGAACTACGAATACGTGCAGAGAGCCAGAATTTGTCTCCAAAATATGGCTCAGGCCTCGAATTTGAGATATATGGGATATTTTGAAAACTGCAGGGATGTTTGGGACAAATGTGACCAAACGTTGCTTTCAGTACTTGGCATATGTTGGGTATAAAAAGATGTAATTTCGAACTGCGAATATGTATAGAGAGCCAGAATTTGGCTCCAAACTATGGCTCAGGCCTCGAAATTGGGATATTTTGGATACTTTGAAAACTGGAAGGGAGTTTGTGCAAAATGTGACTCACTGCCGCTTTCAGTACTTGGCATATATTGGGTATAAAATTCGTAATATCAAACTGCGAATACGTGAAGAGAGCCAGAATTTGCCTCCAAAATATGGTTCAGGCCTCGAAATTGGGATATTTGCGGTATTTTGAAAACTGGAGGGGAGTTTGTGCAAAATGCAACTCACTGCCGCTTTCAGTACTTGGCATATGTTGGGTATAAAAAGATGTAATTTCAAACTGCGAATACGTGCAGAGAGTCAGAATTTGGGTATAAAATATGGTTCAGGTCTCGAAATTGGGATGTTTGGGATATTTTGAAAACTACAGGGAAGTTTGTGGAAAATGTGACTCATTGCTGCGTCCAGTACTTTTGCATATGTTGGGTATAAAAAAGTGGCAATTTCAAACTGCGAATACGTGCAGAGATCCAGAATTTGGCTCCAAAATATGGCTCAGGCCTCGAAATTGGGATGTTTGAGATATTTTGAAAACTACAGGGATGTTTGGGACAAATGTGTCCAAACCTGCTTTCAGTACTTCGCATATGTTGGGTATAAAAAGTTGCAATTTCAAACTGCGAATACGTGCAGAGATCCAGAATTTGGCTCCAAATTATGACTCAGGCTTTGAAATTGGGATGTTTGAGATATTTTTAAAACTGCAGGGAGGTTTGGGACAAAATGTGACCAAACGCTGCTTTCAGTACTTGGCATATGTTGGGTATAAAAAGTCGTAATTTCAAACTGCGAATACGTGCAGAGAGCCAGAATTTGGGTCCAAAATATGGTTCAGGTCTCGAAATTGGGATGTTTGGGATATTTTGAAAACTGCAGGGAAGTTTGTGCAAAATGTGACTCACTGCTGCGTCCAGTACTTTGCATATGTTGGGTATAAAAAGTCAAACTGCGAATACGTGCAGAGAGCCAGAATTTGGCTCCAAAATATGGCTCAGGCCTCGAAATTGGGATATTTGGGATATTTTGAAAACTGCAGGGAAGTTTGTGCAAAATGTGACTCACTGCCGCTTTCAGGACTTGGCATATGTTGGGTATAAAAAGTCGTAATTTCAAACTGCGAATACGTGCAGAGAGCCAGAATTTGGCTCCAAAATATGGTTCAGGTCTCGAAATTGGATTGTTTGGGATATTTTGAAAACTGCAGGGAAGTTTGTGCAAAATGTGACTCACTGCTGCGTCCAGTACTTTGCATATGTTGGGTATAAAAAGTCGTAATATCAAACTGCGAATACGTGAAGAGAGCCAGAATTTGGGTCCAAAATATGGCTCTGGCCTCGAAATTGGGATATTTGGGATATTTCGAAAACTGCAGGGGAGTTTGTGCAAAATGTGACTCACTGCCGCTTTCAGTACTTGGCATATGTTGGGTATAAAATTCGTAATATCAAACTGCGAATACGTGAAGAGAGCCAGAATTTGGCTCCAATTTATGGCTCAGGCTTTGAAATTGGGATGTTTGAGATATTTTGAAAACTGCAGGGAGGTTTGGGACAAAATGTGATCAAACGCTGCTTTCAGTACTTGGCATATGTTGGGTATAAAAAAAGTCGCAATTTCAAACTGCGAATACGTGCATAGATCCAGAATTTGGCTCCAAAATATGGCTCAGGCCTCGAAATTGGGATATTTGGGATATTTTGAAAACTGCAGGGGAGTTTGTTCAAAATGTGACTCACTGCCGCTTTCAGTACTTGGCATATGTTGGGTATAAAAAGTCGTAACTTAAAACTGCGAATACGTGCAGAGAGCCAGAATTTGGCTCCAAAATATGGCTTAGGCCTCGAAATTGGGATATTTGGGATATTTTGAAAACTGCAGGGAGGTTTGGGACAAATGTGACCAAACGCCGCTTTCAGTACTTGGCATATGTTGGGTATAAAAAGACATAATTTCGAACTGCGAATACGTGCAGATAGCCAGAATTTGGCTCCAAAATATGGCTCAGGCCTCGATATTGGGATATTTGGGATATTTTGAAAACTGCAAGGATGTTTGGGACAAATGTGACCAAATGCCGCTTTCAGTACTTGGCATATGTTGGGTATAAAAAAGTCGTAATTTCTAACTGCGAATACGTGCAGAGAGCCAGAATTTGGCTCCAAAATATGGCTCAGGCCTCGAAATTGGGATATTTGCGTTATTTTGAAAACTGGAGGGGAGTTTGGGCAAAATGTCACTCACTGCCTCTTTCAGTACTTGGCAAATGTTGGGTATAAAAGAGTCGCAATTTCAAACTGCGAATACGTGCAGAGATCCAGAATTTGGCTCCAAAATATGGCTCAGGCCTCGAAACTGGGATATTTAGGATATTTCGAAAACTGCTGGGGAGTTTGTGCAAAATGTGACTCACTGCAGCTTTCAGGACTGGGCATATGTTGGGTATAAAAAGTCGTAATATCAAACTGCGAATACGTGCAAAGAGCCAGAATTTGGCTCCATAATATGGCTCAGGCCTCGAAATTGGGATATTTGGGATATTTCGAAAACTGCAGGGGAGTTTGTGCAAAAAATGACTCACTGCCGCTCTCAGGACTTGGCATATGTTGGGTATAAAAATTTGTAATATCAAACTGCGAATATGTGCATAGATCCAGAATTTGGCTCCAAATTATGGCTTAGGCCTCGAAATTGGGATGTTTGGAATATTTTGAAAACTGCAGGGAGGTTTGGGACAAATGTGACCAAAAGCCGCTTTCAGTACTTGGCATATGTTGGTATAAAAAAGTTGAAATTTCAAACTGCGAATTCGTGCAAAGAGCCTGAATTTGGCTCCATAATATGGCTCAGGCCTCGAAATTGGGATATTTGGGATATTTTGAAAACTGCAGGGGAGTTTGTGCAAAATGTGACTCACTGCCGCTTTCAGGACTTGGCATATGTTGGGTATAAAAAGTCGTAATTTCAAACTGCGAATACGTGCAGAAAGCCTGAATTTGGCTCCAAAATATGGGTCAGTCCTCGAAATTGGGATGTTTGGGATATTTTGAAAACTGGAGGGAGGTTTGGGACAAATGTGACCAAACGCCGCTTTCAGTACTTGGCATATGTTGGGTATAAAAAGTTGTAATATCAAACTGCGAATACATGCAGAGAGCCAGAATTTGGCTCCAAAATTTGGCTCAGGCCTCGAAATTGGGATACTTGGGATATTTTGAAAACTACAGGGGAGTTTGTGCAAAATGTGACTCAATGCCGCTTTCAGTCCTTCGCATATTTTGGGTATAAAAAGTAGTAATATCAACCTGCGAATACATGCAGAGAGCCAGAATTTGGCCCCAAAATATGGCTCAGGCCTCGAAATTGGGATATTTGGGATATTTTGAAAACTGCGGGGAGGTTTGGAACAAATGTGACCAAACGCCCCTTTCAGTACTTGGCATATGTTGGGTATAAAAAGATGTAATTTATAACTGCGAATACGTGCATAGAGCCAGAATTTGGCTCCAAAATATGGCTCAGGCCTCGAAATTTGGATATTTACGTTATTTTGAAAACTGGAGGGGAGTTTTGGCAAAATGTGACTCACTGCCGCTTTCAGTACTTGGCATATGTTGGGTATAAAAATTCGTAATATCAAACTGCGAATACATGCATAGAGCCAGAATTTGGCTCCAAATTATGGCTCAAGCCTCGAAATTGTGATGTTTGAGATATTTTAAAAACTGCTGGGAGGTTTGGGACAAATGTGACCAAACGCTGCTTTCAATACTTGGCATATGTTGGTATAAAAAAGTCGCAATTTCAAACTGCGATTACGTGCAGAGAGCCAGAAATTGGCTCCAAAATATGGCTCAGGGCCTCGAAATTGGGATATTTGGGATATTTGGAAAACTACAGGGGAGTTTGTGCAAAATGTGACTCACTGCCGCTTTCAGTCCTTCGCATATGTTGTATATAAAAAAGTCGTAATTTCAAACTGCGAATACGTGCAGATAGCCAGAATTTGGCTCCAAAATATTGCTCAGGCCTCGAAATTGGGATGTTTAGGATATTTTGAAAACTGCAAGGATGTTTGGGACAAATGTGACTAAATGCCGCTTTCAGTACTTGGCATATGTTGGGTATAAAAAAGTCGCAATTTCAAACTGCGAATACGTGCAGAGATCCAGAATTTGGCTCCAAAATATGGCTCAGGCCTCGAAATTGGGATGTTTGAGATATTTTGAAAACTTCAGGGAGGTTTGGGACAAATGTGACCAAACCTGCTTTCAGTACTTGGCATATGTTGGGTATAAAAAGTTGCAATTTCAAACTGCGAATACGTGCAGAGATCCAGAATTTGGCTCCAAATTATGGCTCAGGCTTTGAAATTGGGATGTTTGAGATATTTTGAAAACTGCAGGGAGGTTTGGGACAAAATGTGACCAAACGCTGCTTTCAGTACTTGGCATATGTTGGGTATAAAAAAGTCGCAATTTCAAACTGCGAATACGTGCATAGATCCAGAATTTGGCTCCAAAATATGGCTCAGGCCTCGAAATTGGGATATTTGGGATATTTTGAAAACTGCAGGGGAGTTTGTGCAAAATGTGACTCACTGCCGCTTTCAGGACTTGGCATATGTTGGGTATAAAAAGTCGTAATTTCAAACTGCGAATACGTGCAGAGAGCCAGAATTCGGCTCCAAATTATGACTCAGGCCTCGAAATTGGGAAGTTTGGGATATTTTGGAAACTGCAGGGGAGTTTGGGACACAAATGACCAAATGCCGCTCTCAGTACTTGACATATGTTGGGTATAAAAAATTCGCAATTTCAAACTGCGAATACGTGCAGAGAGCCAGAATTTGGGTCCAAAATATGGTTCAGGTCTCGAAATTGGGATGTTTGGGATATTTTGAAAACTGCAGGGGAGTTTGTGCAAAATGTGACTCACTGCTGCGTCCAGTACTTTGCATATGTTGGGTATAAAAAGTCGTAATATCAAACTGCGAATACGTGCAGAGAGCCAGAATTTGGGTCCAAAATATGGCTCTGGCCTCGAAATTGGGATATTTGGGATATTTCGAAAACTGCAGGGGAGTTTGTGCAAAATGTGACTCACTGCCGCTTTCAGGACTTGGCATATGTTGGGTATAAAAAGTCATAATATCAAACTGCGAATACGTGCATAGTGCAAGAATTTGGCTCCAAAATATGACTCAGGCCTAGAAATTGGGATGTTTGGGATATTTTGAAAACTGGGAGGGAGGTTTGGGACAAATGTGACCAAACGCCGCTTTCAGTACTTGGCATATGTTGGGTATAAAAAGTCGTAACTTAAAACTGCGAATACGTGCTGAGAGCCAGAATTTGGCTCCAAAATATGGATCAGGCCTCGAAATTGGGATATTTGGGATATTTCGAAAACTGCAGGGGAGTTTGTGCTAAATATGACTCACTGCCGCTCTCAGGACTTGGCATATGTTGGGTATAAAAAGTTGTAATATCAACCTGCGAATACATGCAGAGAGCCAGAATTTGGCTCCAAAATATGGATCAGGCCTCGAAATTGCGATGTTTGGGATATTTTGAAAACTGGTGGAAGGTTTGGGACAAATGTGACCAAACGCCGCTTTCAGTACTTGGCATTTCTTGGGTATAAAAATACGTAATTTCGAACTGCGAATACGTGCAGAGAGCCAGAATTTGGCTCCAAAATATGGCTCAGGCCTCGAAATTGAGATATTTGGGATATTTTGAAAACTGCAGGGATGTTTGGGACAAATGTGACCAAACGCCGCTTTCAGTACTTGGCATATGTTGGGTATAAAAAGATGTAATTTCGAACTGCGAATATGTGCAGAGAGCCAGAATTTGGCTCCAAACTATAGCTCAGGCCTCGAAATTGGGATATTTGGGATACTTTGAAAACTGGAAGGGAGTTTGTGCAAAATGTGACTCACTGCCGCTTTCAGTACTTGGCATATGTTGGGTATAAAATTCGTAATATCAAACTGCGAATACGTGAAGAGAGCCAGAATTTGGCTCCAAAATATGGCTCAGGCCTCGATATTGGGATGTTTGGGATATTTTGAAAACTGCAGGAAGGTTTGGGACAAATGTGACCAAACGCCGCTTTCAGTACTTCGCATATGTTGGGTTTAAAAAAAATCGTAATATCAAACTGCGAATACGTGCAGAGAGCCAGAATTTGGGTCAAAAATATGGCTCTGGCCTCGAAATTGGGATGTTTGAGATATTTTGAAAACTACAGGAAGGTTTGGGACAAATGTGACCAAATGCCGCTTTCAGTACTTGGCATATGTTGGGTATAAAAACATGTAATTTCTAACTGCGAATACGTGTAGAGAGCCAGAATTTGGCTCCAAAATATGGTTCAGGCCTCGAAATTGGGATATTTGCGTTATTTTGAAAACTGGAGGGGAGTTTCTGCAAAATGCGACTCACTGCCGCTTTCAGTACTTGGCATATGTTGGGTATAAAAAAGTCGCAATTTCAAACTGCGAATACGTGCAGAGATCCAGAATTTGGCTCCAAAATATGGCTCAGGCCTCGAAATTGGGATGTTTGAGATATTTTGAAAACTACAGGGAGGTTTGGGACAAATGTGACCAAACCTTCTTTCAGTACTTGGCATATGTTGGGTATAAAAAGTTGCAATATCAAACTGTGAATACGTGCAGAGATCCAGAATTTGGCTCCAAATTATGGCTCAGGCATTAAAATTGGGATGTTTGAGATATTTTGAAAACTGCAGGGAGGTTTGGGACAAAATGTGACCAAACGCTGCTTTCAGTACTTGGCATATGTTGGGTATAAAAAAAGTCGCAATTTCAAACTGCGAATACGTGCATAGATCCAGAATTTGGCTCCAAAATATGGCTCAGGCCTCGAAATTGGGATATTTGGGATATTTTGAAAACTGCAGGGGAGTTTGTGCAAAATGTGACTCACTGCCGCTTTCAGGACTTGGCATATGTTGGGTATAAAAAGTCGTAATTTCAAACTGCGAATACGTGCAGAGAGCCTGAATTTGGCTCCAAATTATGACTCAGGCCTCGAAATTGTGAAGTTTTGATATTTTGAAAACTGCAGGGGAGTTTGGTACAAAATGACCAAATGCCGCTCTCAGTACTTGACATATGTTGGGTATAAAAAGTCGCAATTTCAAACTGCGAATACGTGCAGAGAGCCAAAATTTGGGTCCAAAATATGGTTCAGGTCTCGAAATTGGGATGTTTGGGATATTTTGAAAAATGCAGGGAAGTTTGTGCAAAATTTGACTCACTGCTGCGTCCAGTACTTTGCATATGTTGGGTATAAAAAGTCATAATATCAAACTGCGAATACGTGCAGAGAGCCAGAATTTGGGTCCCAAAATATGGCTCTGGCCTCGAAATTGGGATATTTGGGATATTTCGAAAACTGCAGGGGAGTTTGTGCAAAATGTGACTCACTGCCGCTTTCAGGACTTGGCATATGTTGGGTATAAAAAGTCATAATATCAAACTGCGAATACGTGCATAGAGCAAGAATTTGGCTCCAAAATATGACTCAGGCCTAGAAATTGGGATGTTTGGGATATTTTGAAAACTGGAGGGAGGTTTGGGACAAATGTGACCAAACGCCGCTTTCAGTACTTGGCATATGTTGGGTATAAAAAGTCGTAACTTAAAACTGCGAATACGTGCTGAGAGCCAGAATTTGGCTCCAAAATATGGATCAGGCCTCGAAATTGGGATATTTGGGATATTTCGAAAACTGAAGGGGAGTTTGTGCTAAATATGACTCACTGCCGCTCTCAGGACTTGGCATATGTTGGGTATAAAAAAGGAGTAATATCAAACTTCGAATACATGCATAGAGCCAGAATTTGGCTCCCAAAATATGGATCAGGCCTCGAAATTGCGATGTTTGGGATATTTTGAAAACTGCAGGGATGTTTGGGACAAATGTGACCAAACGCCGCTTTCAGTACTTGGCATATGTTGGGTATAAAAAGACGTAATTTCGAACTACGAATACGTGCAGAGAGCCAGAATTTGTCTCCAAAATATGGCTCAGGCCTCGAATTTGAGATATATGGGATATTTTGAAAACTGCAGGGATGTTTGGGACAAATGTGACCAAACGTTGCTTTCAGTACTTGGCATATGTTGGGTATAAAAAGATGTAATTTCGAACTGCGAATATGTATAGAGAGCCAGAATTGGCTCCAAACTATGGCTCAGGCCTCGAAATTGGGGATATTTTGGATACTTTGAAAACTGGAAGGGAGTTTGTGCAAAATGTGACTCACTGCCGCTTTCAGTACTTGGCATATATTGGGTATAAAATTCGTAATATCAAACTGCGAATACGTGAAGAGAGCCAGAATTTGCCTCCAAAATATGGTTCAGGCCTCGAAATTGGGATATTTGCGGTATTTTGAAAACTGGAGGGGAGTTTGTGCAAAATGCAACTCACTGCCGCTTTCAGTACTTGGCATATGTTGGGTATAAAAAGATGTAATTTCAAACTGCGAATACGTGCAGAGAGTCAGAATTTGGGTATAAAATATGGTTCAGGTCTCGAAATTGGGATGTTTGGGATATTTTGACAACTACAGGGAAGTTTGTGGAAAATGTGACTCATTGCTGCGTCCAGTACTTTTGCATATGTTGGGTATAAAAAAGTGGCAATTTCAAACTGCGAATACGTGCAGAGATCCAGAATTTGGCTCCAAAATATGGCTCAGGCCTCGAAATGGGATGTTTGAGAATATTTTGAAAACTACAGGGATGTTTGGGACAAATGTGTCCAAACCTGCTTTCAGTACTTCGCATATGTTGGGTATAAAAAGTTGCAATTTCAAACTGCGAATACGTGCAGAGATCCAGAATTTGGCTCCAAATTATGACTCAGGCTTTGAAATTGGGATGTTTGAGATATTTTTAAAACTGCAGGGAGGTTTGGGACAAAATGTGACCAAACGCTGCTTTCAGTACTTGGCATATGTTGGGTATAAAAAGTCGTAATTTCAAACTGCGAATACGTGCAGAGAGCCAGAATTTGGGTCCAAAATATGGTTCAGGTCTCGAAATTGGGATGTTTGGGATATTTTGAAAACTGCAGGGAAGTTTGTGCAAAATGTGACTCACTGCTGCGGTCCAGTACTTTGCATATGTTGGGTATAAAAAGTCAAAACTGCGAATACGTGCAGAGAGCCAGAATTTGGCTCCAAAATATGGCTCAGGCCTCGAAATTGGGATATTGGGATATTTTGAAAACTGCAGGGAAGTTTGTGCAAATGTGACTCACTGCCGCTTTCAGGACTTGGCATATGTTGGGTATAAAAAGTCGTAATTTCAACTGCGAATACGTGCAGAGAGCCAGAATTTGGCTCCAAAATATGGTTCAGGTCTCGAAATTGGATTGTTTGGGATATTTTGAAAACTGCAGGGAAGTTTGTGCAAAATGTGACTCACTGCTGCGTCCAGTACTTTGCATATGTTGGGTATAAAAAGTCGTAATATCAAACTGCGAATACGTGAAGAGAGCCAGAATTTGGGTCCAAAATATGGCTCTGGCCTCGAAATTGGGATATTTGGGATATTTCGAAAACTGCAGGGGAGTTTGTGCAAAATGTGACTCACTGCCGCTTTCAGTACTTGGCATATGTTGGGTATAAAATTCGTAATATCAAACTGCGAATACGTGAAGAGAGCCAGAATTTGGCTCCAATTTATGGCTCAGGCTTTGAAATTGGGATGTTTGAGATATTTTGAAAACTGCAGGGAGGTTTGGGACAAAATGTGATCAAACGCTGCTTTCAGTACTTGGCATATGTGGGTATAAAAAAGTCGCAATTTCAAACTGCGAATACGTGCATAGATCCAGAATTTGGCTCCAAAATATGGCTCAGGCCTCGAAATTGGGATATTTGGGATATTTTGAAAACTGCAGGGGAGTTTGTTCAAAATGTGACCTCACTGCCGCTTTCAGTACTTGGCATATGTTGGGTATAAAAAGTCGTAACTTAAAACTGCGAATACGTGCAGAGAGCCAGAATTTGGCTCCAAACATATGGCTTAGGCCTCGAAATTGGGATATTTGGGATATTTTGAAAACTGCAGGGAGGTTTGGGACAAATGTGACCAAACGCCGCTTTCAGTACTTGGCATATGTTGGGTATAAAAGACATAATTTCGAACTGCGAATACGTGCAGATAGCCAGAATTTGGCTCCAAAATATGGCTCAGGCCTCGATATTGGGATATTTGGGATATTTTGAAAAACTGCAAGGATGTTTGGGACAAATGTGACCAAATGCGCTTTTCAGTACTTGGCATATGTTGGGTATAAAAAACATGTAATTTCTAACTGCGAATACGTGTAGAGAGCCAGAATTTGGCTCCAAAATATGGTTCAGGCCTCGAAATTGGGATATTTGCGTTATTTTGAAAACTGGAGGGGAGTTTGTGCAAAATGCGGACTCACTGCCGCTTTCATTACTTGGCATATGTTGGGTATAAAAAGTCGCAATTTCAAACTGCGAATACGTGCAGAGATCCAGAATTTGGCTCCAAAATATGGCTCCAAAATATGGCTCAGGCCTCGAAATTGGGATGTTTGAGATATTTTGAAAACTACAGGGAGGTTTGGGACAAATGTGACCTAACCTGCTTTCAGTACTTGGCATATGTTGGGTATAAAAAGTTGCAATTTCAAACTGCGAATACGTGCAGAGATCCAGAATTTGGCTCCAAATTATGGCTCAGGCTTTGAAATTAGGATGTTTGTGATATTTTGAAAACTGCAGGGAGGTTTGGGACAAAATGTGACCAAACGCTGCTTTCAGTACTTGGCATATGTTGGGTATAAAAAAGTCGCAATTTCAAACTGCGAATACGTGCATAGATCCAGAATTTGGCTCCAAAATATGGCTCAGGCCTCGAAATTGGGATATTTGGCATATTTTAAAAACTGCAGGGGAGTTTGTGCAAAATGTGACTCACTGCCGCTTTCAGGACTTGGCATATGTTGGGTATAAAAAGTCGTAATTTCAAACTGCGAATACGTGCAGAGAGCCAGAATTTGGCTCCAAATTATGACTCAGGCCTCGAAATTGGGAAGTTTGGGATATTTTGAAAACTGCAGGGGAGTTTGGGACAAAAATGACCAAATGCCGCTCTCGGTACTTGACATATGTTGGGTATAAAAAGTCGCAATTTCAAACTGCGAATACGTGCAGAGAGCCAGAATTTGGGTCCATAATATGGCTCTGGCCTCGAAATTGGGATATTTGGGATATTTCGAAAACTGAACGGGAGTTTGTGCAAAATGTAACTCACTGCCGCTTTCAGGACTTGGCATATGTTGGGTATAAAAAGTCATAATATCAAACTGCGAATACGTGCATAGAGCAAGAATTTGGCTCCAAAATATGACTCAGGCCTAGAAATTGGGATGTTTGGGATATTTTGAAAACTGGAGGGAGGTTTGGGACAAATGTGACCAAACGCCGCTTTCAGTACTTGGCATATGTTGGGTATAAAAATCGTAACTTAAAACTGCGAATACGTGCTTAGAGCCAGAATTTGGCTCCAAAATATGGATCAGGCCTCGAAATTGGGATATTTGGGATATTTCGAAAACTGCAGGGGAGTTTGTGCTAAATATGACTCACTGCCGCTCTCAGGACTTGGCATATGTTGGGTATAAAAAGACGTAATTTCGAACTGCGAATACGTGCAGAGAGCCAGAAATTGGCTCCAAAATATGGCTCAGGCCTCGAAATTGAGATATTTGGGATATTTTGAAAACTGCAAGGATGTTTGGGACAAATGTGACCAAACGCCGCTTTCAGTACTTGGCATATGTTGGGTATAAAAAGATGTAATTTCGAACTGCGAATATGTGCAGAGAGCCAGAATTTGGCTCTAAACTATGGCTCAGGCCTCGAAATTGGGATATTTGGGATACTTTGAAAACTGGAAGGGAGTTTGTGCAAAATGTGACTCACTGCCGATTTCAGTACTTGGCATATGTTGGGTATAAAATTCGTAATATCAAACTGCGAATACGTGAGAGAGCCAGAATTTGGCTCCAAAATATGGCTCAGGCCTCGATATTGGGATGTTTGGGATATTTTGAAAACTGCAGGAAGGTTTGGGACAAATGTGACCAAACGCCGCTTTCAGTACTTCGCATATGTTGGGTATAAAAAAGTCGTAATTTCAAACTGCGAATACGTGCAGAGAGCCAGAATTTGGGTCCAAAATATGGCTGAGGCCTCGAAATTGGGATGTTTGGGATATTTTGAAAACTGCAGGGAGTTTGTGCAAAATGTGACTCACTGCTGCGTCCAGTACTTGGCATATGGTGGGTATAAAAAGTCGTAATATCAAACTGCGAATACGTGCAGAGAGCCAAAATTTGGCTCCAAAATATGGCTCAGGCCTCGAATTTGAGATATTTGGGATATTTTGAAAACTGCAGGGAGGTTTGGGACAAATGTGACCAAACGCCGCTTTCAGTACTTGGCATATGTTGGGTATAAAAAAATCGCAATTTCAAACTGCGAATACGTGCAGAGAGCCAGAATTTGGCTCCAAAATATGGCTCAGGCCTCGAAATTGGGATATTTGGATATTTTGAAACTGCGGGGGGGGGGGGGGTTGGGACAAATGTGACCAAACGCCGCTTTCAGTACTTGGCATATGTTGGGTATAAAAAGTCGTAACTTAAAACTGCGAATACGTGCAAAGAGCCAGAATTTGGCTCCAAAATATGGCTCAGGCCTCGAAATTGGGATGTTTGGGATATTTTGAAAACTGCAGGGGAGTTTGTGCAAAATGTGACTCACTGCCGCTTTCAGGACTTGGCATATGTTGGGTATAAAAAGTCGTAATTTCAAACTGCGAATACGTGCAGAGAGCCAGAATTTGGCTCCAAATTATGACTCAGGCCTCGAAATTGGGAAGTTTGGGATATTTTGAAAACTGCAGGGGAGTTTGGGACAAATATGACCAAACGCCGCTTTCATTACTTGACATATGTTGGGTATAAAAGTTGTAATATCAAACTGCGAATACGTGCACATAGCCAGAATTTGGCTCCAAATATGGCTCAGGCTTCGAAATTGGGATATTTGGGATATTTTGAAAACTGGAAGGGTGTTTGGGACAAATGTGACCAAATGCCGCTTTCAGTACTTGGCATATGTTGGGTATAAAAAGATGTAATTTCAAACTGCGAATACGTGCAGAGAGTCAGAATTTGGGTATAAAATATGGTTCAGGTCTCGAAATTGGGATGTTTGGGATATTTTGAAAACTACAGGGAAGTTTGTGGAAAATGTGACTCATTGCTGCGTCCAGTACTTTTGCATATGTTGGGTATAAAAAGTCGTAACTTAAAACTGCGAATACGTGCAGAGAGCCAGAATTTGGCTCCAAAATATGGATCAGGCCTCGCAATTGGGATATTTGGGATATTTCGAAAACTGCAGGGGAGTTTGTTCTAAATGTGACTCACTGCCGCTCTCAGGACTTAGCATATGTTGGGTATAAAAAGGAGTAATATCCAACTGCGAATACGTACAGAGAACCTGAATTTGGCTCCAAAATATGGCTCAGGCCTCGAAATTGGTATGTTTGGGATATTTTGAAAACTCCAGGGAGGTTTGGGACAAATGTGACCAAACGCCGCTTTCAGTACTTGGCATATGTTGGGTATAAAAAGACGTAATTTCGAGCTGCGAATATGTGCAAAGAGCCAGAATTTGGCTCCAAAATATGGCTCAGGCCTCGAAATTGGGATATTTGCGTTATTTTGAAAAGTGGAGTGGAGTTTTGGCAAAATGTAACTCACTGCCGCTTTCAGTACTTGGCATATGTTGGGTTTAAAAAAGTCGCAATTTCAAACTGTGAATACTTGCAGAGATCCATAATTTGGCTCCAAAATATGGCTCAGGCCTCGAAATTGGGATATTTCGGAAATTTAAAAAACTGCAGGGGAGTTTGTGCAAAATGTGACTCACTGCCGCTTTCAGGACTTGGCATATGTTGGGATAAAATTCGTAATATCAAACAGCGAATACATGCATAGAGCCAGAATTTGGCTCCAAATTATGGCTCACGCCTCGGAATTGGGATGTTTGAGATATTTTGAAAACTGCAGGGAGGTTTGGGACAAATGTGACCAAACGCTGCTTTCAGTACTTGGCATATGTTGGGTATAAAAAGATGTAATATCAAACTGCGAATACATGCAGAGAGCCAGAATTTGGCTCCAAAATATGGCTCAGGGCCTCGAAATTGGGATATTGGGATATTTTGAAAACTACAGGGGAGTTTGTGCAAAATGCGACTCACTGCTGCTTTCAGTACTTGGCATATGTTGGGTATAAAAAGTTGTAATATCAAACTGCGAATACATGCAGAGAGCCAGAATTTGGCCCCAAACATGGCTCAGGCCTCGAAATTGGGATATTTGGGATATTTTGAAAACTGCGGGGAGGTTTGGGACAAATGTGACCAAATGCCGCTTTCAGTACTTGGCATATGTTGGGTATAAAAAGACATAATTTCGAACTGCAAATACGTGCAGATAGCCAGAATTTGGCTCCAAAATATTGCTCAGGCCTCGAAATTGGGATGTTTGAGATATTTTGAAAACTGCAGGGGAGTTTGTGCAAAATGCGACTCACTGCTGCTTTCAGTACTTGGCATATGTTGGGTATAAAAAGTTGTAATATCAAACTGCGAATACATGCAGAGAGCCAGAATTTGGCCCCAAAATATGGCTCAGGCCTCGAAATTGGGATATTTGGATATTTTGAAAACTGCGGGGAGGTTTGGGACAAATGTGACCAAACGCCGCTTTCAGTACTTTTCATATGTTGGGTATAAAAAGACAATTTCGAACTGCGAATACGTGCAGATAGCCAGAATTTGGCTCTAAAATATGGCTCATGCCTCGAAATTGGGATTTGGGATATTTTGAAAACTGCAAGGATGTTTGGGACAAATGTGACCAAATGCCGCTTTCAGTACTTGGCATATGTTGGGTATAAAAAGATGTAATTTCTAAATGCGAATACGTGCAGAGAGCCATAATTTGGCTCCAAAATATGGATCAGGCCTCGAAATTGGGATATTTGCGTTATTTTGAAAACTGGAGGGGAGTTTGGGTAAAATGTGACTCACTTCCACTTTCAGTACTTGGCATATGTTGGGTATAAAAAGTCGCAATTTCAAACTGCGAATACGTGCAGAGATCCAGAGTTTGGCTCTAAATTATGGCTCAGGCTTTGAAATTGGGATGTTTGAGATATTTTTAAAACTGCAGGGAGGTTTGGGACAAATGTGACCAAACCTGCTTTCAGTACTTGGCATATGTTGGGTATAAAAAAAGTCGCAATTTCAAACTGCGAATACGTGCAGAGAGCCAGAATTTGGCTCCAAAATATGACTCAGGCCTCGAAATTGGGATTTTTGGGATATTTTGAAAACTCCAGGGGAGTTTGTGCAAAATGTGACTCACTGCCACTTTCAGTACTTGTCATATGTTGGGTATAAAAAGTCGTAATATTAAACTGCGAATACGTGCAAAGAGCCAGAATTTGGCTCCAAAATATGGCTCAGGGCCTCGAAATTGGGATATTTGGGATATTTTGAAAACTACAGGGGAGTTTGTGCAAAATGCGACTCACTGCTGCTTTCAGTACTTGGCATATGTTGGGTATACGTGCAGATAGCCAGAATTTGGCTCTAAAATATGGCTCATGCCTCGAAATTGGGATATTTGGGATATTTTGAAAACTGCAAGGATGTTTGGGACAAATGTGACCAAATGCCGCTTTCAGTACTTGGCATATGTTGGGTATAAAAAGATGTAATTTCTAAATGCGAATACGTGCAGAGAGCCATAATTTGGCTCCAAAATATGGCTCAGGCCTCGAAATTGGGATATTTGCGTTATTTTGAAAACTGGAGGGGATTTGGGTAAAATGTGACTCAATGCCACTTTCAGTACTTGGCATATGTTGGGTATAAAAAATTCGCAATTTCAAACTGCGAATACGTGCAGAGAGCCAGAATTTGGCTCCAAAATATGACTCAGGCCTCAAAATTGGGAACTTTGGGATATTTTAAAAACTGCAGGGGAGTTTGGGACAAATATGACCAAATGCCGCTCTCAGTACTTGACATATGTTGGGTATAAAAAAGTCGCAATTTCAAACTGCGAATACGTGCAGAGAGCCAGAATTTGGCTCCAAAATATGGCTCAGGCCTCGAAATTGGGATATTTGGGATATTTTGAAAACTGCAAGGATGTTTGAGACAAATATGACCAAATGCCGCTTTCAGTACTTGGCATATGTTGGTAAAAAGATGTAATTTCTAACTGCGAATACGTGCAGAGAGCCAGAATTTGGCTATAAAATATGGCTCAGGGATCGAAATTGGGATATTTGCGATATTTTGAAAACTGGAGGGGAGTTTGGGCCAAATGTGACTCACTGCCGCTTTCAGTACTTGGCATATGTTGGGTATATAGAAGTCGCAATTTCAAACTGCGAATACGTGCAGAGAGCCAGAATTTGGATCCAAAATATGGCTCAGGCCTCGAAATTGGGATATTTGGGAAATTTCGAAAACTGCAGGGGAGTTTGTGCAAAATGTGACTCACTGTCGCTTTCAGGACTTTGCATATGTTGGGTATAAAAATTGGTAATATCAAACTGCAAATACGTGCATAGAGCCAGAATTTGGCTCCAAATTATGGCTCAGGTTTCGAAATTGGAAAGTTTGGGATGATTTGAAAACTGCAGGGGAGTTTAGGACAAATATGACCAAACGCCGCTTTCAGTACTTGACATATGTTGGGTATAAAAAACTCGCAATTTCAAACTGCAAATACACGCATAGAGCCAGAATTTGGCTCCAAAATATGGCTCAGGCCTCGAAATTGGGATATTTGCATTATTTTGAAAACTGGAGGGGAGTTTGGGCAAAATGTGACTCACTGAAACTTTCAGTACTTGGCATATGTTGGGTATAAAAATGTCGCAATTTCAAACTGCGAATACGTGCAAAAAAAACAGTATTTGGCTCCAAAATATGGCTCAGGCCTCGAAATTGGGATATTTGGGATATTTTGAAAACTGCAGGGGAGTTTGTGCAAAATCTGACTCACTGCCGCTTTCAGGACTTGGCATATGTTGGGTATAAAAAGTCGTAATTTCAAACAGCGAATACGTGCAGAGAGCCAGAATTTGGCTCCAAAATGTGACTCAGGCCTCATAATTGGGATATTTGAGATATTAAAAAACTGGAAGGGAGTTTGTGCAAAATGTGACTCACTGCTGCTTTCAGTACTTGGCATATGTTGGGTATAAAATTCGTAATATCAAACTGCGAATACGTGCAGAGAGCCAGAATTTGGCTCCAAAATATGGCTCAGGCCTCGATATTGGGATGTTTCGGATATTTTGAAAACTGCAGGAAGGTTTGGCTCAAATGTGATCAAACGCCGCTTTCAGTACTCTGCATATGTTGGGTATAAAAAAGTCGTAATATCAAACTGCGAATACGTGCAGAGAGCCTGAATTTGGCTCCAATATATGGCTCAGGCCTCGAAATTGGGATGTTTGGGATATTTTGAAAACTGCAGGGGAGTTTGTGCAAAATGTGACTCTGCTGCGTCCAGTAATTGGCATATGTTGGGTACAAAAATTCGTAATATCAAACAGCGAATACGTGCAGAGGGCCAGAATTTGGCTCCAAAATATGGCTCAGGCCTCGAAATTGGGATATTTGCGTTATTACTGGAGGGAAGTTTGGGCAAAATGTGACTCACTGCCGCTTTCAGTACTTGGCATATGTTGGGTATTATATGTCGTAATTTCAACCTGCGAATACGTGCAGAGATCCAGAATTTGGCTCCAAAATATGGCTCAGGCCTCGATTTTAGGATGTTTGGGATATTTTGAAAACTGCAGAGGGGATTGGGACAAATGTGACCAAACGCTGCTTCCAACACTTGGCATATGTTGGGTATAAAAAAGTCGCAATTTCAAACTGCGAATACGTGCAGAGAGCCAGAATTTGGCTCCAAAATATGGCTCAGGCCTCGAAATTGGGATATTTGCGTTATTTTGAAAACCGGAGGGGAATTTGGGCAAAATGTGACTCACTGCCGTTTCAGTACTTGGCATATGTTGGGAATAAAAAAGTTGCTATTTCAAACTGCGAATACGGGCAGAGATCGAAAATTTGGCTCCAAAATATGGCTCAGGCCTCGAAATTGGGATATTTGGGATATTTCGAAAACTGCAGGGGAGTTTGTGCAAAATGTGACTCACTGCCGCTTTCAGTACTTGGCATATGTTGGGTATAAAAAGTTGTAATTTCAAACTGCGAATACGTGCATAGAGCCAGAATTTGGCTCCAAATTATGGCTCAGGTTTCGAAATTGGGAAGTTTGGGATATTTTGAAAACTGCAGGGGACTTTGGGACAAATATGACCAAACGCCGCTTTCAGTACTTGACATATGTTGGGTATAAAAAAGTCGCAATTTCAAACTGCAAATACGTGCAGAGAGCCAGAATTTGGCTCCAAAATAAGGCTCAAGCATCGAAATTGGGATGTTTGGGATATTTTGAAAACTGCAGGGGACTTTGGGACAAATGTGACCAAACGCCGCTTTCAGCACTTGGTATATATTGGGTATAAAAAAGTCACAATTTCAAACTGCGAATACGTGCAGAGAGCCAGAATTTGGCTCCAAAATATGGCTCAGGCCTCAAAATTGGGATATTGGCGTTATTACTGGAGGGGAGTTTGGGCAAAATGTGACTCACTTCCGCTTTCAGTACTTGGCATATGTTGGGTATAAAATTTCGTAGTATCAAACTGCGAGTACGTGCATAGAGCCAAAATATGGCTCCAAAATATGGCTCAGGCCTCGATATTGGGATGTTTGGGATATTTCGAAAACTGCAGGGGAGTTTGTGCAAAATGTGACTCACTGCCGCTTTCAGTACTTGGCATATGTTGGGTATAAAAAGTTGTAATTTCAAACTGCGAATACGTGCAGAGAGCCTGACTTTTGCTCCAAAATATGGCGCAGGCCCCGAAATTGGTATAATTGGGATATTTTGAAAACTGCAGGGAGGTTTGGGACAAATGAGACCATACGCTGCTCTCAGTACTTCGCAGATGTTGGGTATAAAAAGTCGTAATTTCAAACTGCGAATACGTGCAGAGAGCCAGAATTTGGCTCCAAAACATGGCTCAGGCCTCGAAATTGGGATGTTTGGGATATTTTGAAAACTGCAGGGGAGTTTGTGCAGCATGTGACTCACTGCCGCGTCCAGTACTTGGCATGTGTTGGGTATAAAAAGTCGTAATATCAAACTGCGAATACGTGCAGAGAGCCAGAATTTGGCTCCAAAATATGGCTCAGGCCTCGAAATTGGGATATTTAGGATATTTTGAAAACTGCGGGGAGGTTTGGGACAAATGTGACCAAACGCCGCTTTCAGTACTTGGCATATGTTGTGTATAAAAAAGTCGTAATTTCAAACTGCGAATACGTGCAGAGAGCCAGAATTTGGCTCCAAAATATGGCTCAGGCCTTGAAATTGGGATATTTCGGATATTTAGAAAACTGCAGGGGAGTTTGTGCAAAATGTTACTCACTGCCGCTTTCAGGACTTGGCATATGTTGGGTATAAAAATTGGTAATATCAAACTGCAAATACGTGCATAGAGCCAGAATTTGGCTCCAAATTATGGCTCGGGTTTCGAAATTGGAAAGTTTGGGATGATTTGAAAACTGCAGGGAGTTTAGGACAAATATGACCAAACGCCGCTTTCAGTACTTGACATATGTTGGGTATAAAAAACTCGCAATTTCAAACTGCAAATACACGCATAGAGCCAGAATTTGGCTCCAAAATATGGCTCAGGCCTCGAAATTGGGATATTTGCATTATTTTGAAAACTGGAGGGGAGTTTGGGCAAAATGTGACTTACTGAAACTTTCATTACTTGGCATATGTTGGGTATAAAAATGTTGCAATTTCAAACTGCGAATACGTGCAAAAAAACAGTATTTGGCTCCAAAATATGGCTCAGGCCTCGAAATTGGGATATTTGGGATATTTTGAAAACTGCAGGGGAGTTTGTGCAAAATCTGACTCACTGCCGCTTTCAGGACTTGGCATATGTTGGGTATAAAAAGTCGTAATTTCAAACTGCGAATACGTGCAGAGAGCCAGAATTTGGCTCCAAAATGTGACTCAGGCCTCATAATTGGGATATTTGAGATATTTTGAAAACTGGAAGGGAGTTTGTGCAAAATGTGACTCACTGCTGCTTTCAGTACTTGGCATATGTTGGGTATAAAATTCGTAATATCAAACTGCGAATACGTGCAGAGAGCCAGAATTTGGCTCCAAAATTTGGCTCAGGCCTCGATATTGGGATGTTTCGGATATTTTGAAAACTGCAGGAAGGTTTGGGACAAATGTGATCAAACGCCGCTTTCAGTACTCTGCATATGTTGGGTATAAAAAAGTCGTAATATCAAACTGCGAATACGTGCAGAGAGCCTGAATTTGGCTCCAATATATATCTCAGGCCTCGAAATTGGGATGTTTGGGATATTTTGAAAACTGCAGGGGAGTTTGTGCAAAATGTGACTCTGCTGCGTCCAGTAATTGGCATATGTTGGGAACAAAAATTCGTAATATCAAACAGCGAATACGTGCAGAGGGCCAGAATTTGGCTCCAAAATATGGCTCAGGCCTCGAAATTGGGATATTTGCGTTATTACTGGAGGGAAGTTTGGGCAAAATGTGACTCACTGCCGCTTTCAGTACTTGGCATATGTTGGGTATTATATGTCGTAATTTCAACTGCGAATACGTGCAGAGATCCAGAATTTGGCTCCAAATATGGCTCAGGCCTCGATTTTAGGATGTTTGGGATATTTTGAAAACTGCAGAGGGGATTGGGACAAACGTGACCAAACGGTGCTTCCAACACTTGGCATATGTTGGGTATAAAAAGTCGCAATTTCAAACTGCGAATACGTGCAGAGAGCCAGAATTTGGCTCCAAAATATGGCTCAGGCCTCGAAATTGGGATATTTGCGTTATTTTGAAAACCGGAGGGGAGTTTGGGCAAAATGACTCACTGCCGTTTTCAGTACTTGGCATATGTTGGGAATAAAAAAGTTGCTATTTCAAACTGCGAATACGGGCAGAGATCGAAAATTTGGCTCCAAAATATGGCTCAGGCCTCGAAATTGGGATATTTTGGATATTTCGAAAACTGCAGGGGAGTTTGTGCAAAATGTGACTCACTGCCGCTTTCAGGACTTTGTATATGTTGGGTATAAAAATTGGTAATATCAAACTGCGAATACGTGCATAGAGCCAGAATTTGGCTCCAAATCATGGCTCAGGTTTCGAAATTGGGAAGTTTGGGATATTTTGAAAACTGCAGGGGACTTTGTGACAAATATGACCAAACGCCGCTTTCAGTACTTGACATATGTTGGGTATAAAAAGTCGCAATTTCAAACTGCAAATACGTGCAGAGAGCCAGAATTTGGCTCCAAAATAAGGCTCAAGCCTTGAAATTGGGATGTTTGGGATATTTTGAAAACTGCAGGGGACTTTGGGACAAAAGTGACCAAACGCCGCTTTCAGCACTTGGTATATATTGGGCATAAAAAGTCGCAATTTCAAACTGCGAATACGTGCAGAGAGCCAGAATTTGGCTCCAAAATATGGCTCAGGCCTCAAAATTGGGATATTGGCGTATTACTGGAGGGAGTTTGGGCAAAATGTGACTCACTGCCGCTTTCAGTACTTGGCATATGTTGGGTATAAAATTTCGTAATATCAAACTGCGAGTACGTGCATAGAGCCAGAATATGGCTCAAAAATATGGCTCAGGCCTCGATATTGGATGTTTGGGATATTTCGAAAACTGCAGGGGAGTTTCTGCAAATGTGACTCACTGCCGCTTTCAGTACTTGGCATATGTTGGGTATAAAAAGTTGTAATTTCAAACTGCGAATACGTGCAGAGAGCCTGACTTTGCTCCAAAATATGGCGCAGGCCCGAAATTGGTATAATTGGGATATTTTGAAAACTGCAGGGAGGTTTGGGACAAATGAGACCATACGCTGCTCTCAGTACATCGCATATGTTGGGTATAAAAAGTCGTAATTTCAACTGCGAATACGTGCAGAGAGCCAGAATTTGGCTCCAAAACATGGCCAGGCCTCGAAATTGGGATGTTTGGGATATTTTGAAAACTGCAGGGGAGTTTTTGCAGCATGTGACTCACTGCCGCGTCAGTACTTGGCATGTTGGGTATAAAAAGTCGTAATATCAAATGCGAATACGTGCAGAGAGCCAGAATTTGGCTCCAAAATATGGCTCAGGCCTCGAAATTGGGATATTTAGGATATTTTGAAAACTGCGGGGAGGTTTGGACAAATGTGACCAACGCCGCTTTCAGTACTTGGCATATGTTAGGTATAAAAAGTCGCAATTTCAAACTGCGAATACGTGCAGAGAGCCAGAATTTGGCTCCAAAATATGGCTCAGGCCTTGAAATTGGGATATTTGGGATATTTAAAAACTGCAGGGGAGTTTGTGCAAATGTGACCACTGCCGCTTTCAGGACTGGCATAGTTGGGTATAAAAAATTCGCAATTTCAAACTGAGAATACGTGCAGAGAGCCAGAATTTGGCTCAAAATATGGCTCAGGCCTTGAAATTGGGATGTTTGGGATATTTCGAAAACTGTAGGGGAGTTTGTGCAAATATGACTCGCGCCGCTTTCAGGACTTGGCATATGTTGGGTATAAAAAGTCGTAATTTCAAACTGCGAATACGTGCAGAGAGCCAGAATTTGGCTCCAAAATATGGCTCAGGCCTCGAAATTGGGATATTTGGAATTTTGAAAACTGCAGGGGAGTTTGTGCAAAATGTGACTCACTGCGCTTTCAACTGGGCAATGTTGGGTATAAAAAGTCGTAATATCAAACTGAATACGTGCATAGAGCCAGAATTTAGCTCAAATATTGGCTAGGCCTCGAATTGGGATGTTTGGGATATTTTGAAAATTGCAGGGAGGTTTGGCAAATGTGACCACTCCTTCAGTACTTCGCATATGTTGGGTATAAAAATCGTAATTTCACACTGCAATACGTGCAGAGACCAGAATTTGGCTCCAAAATATGGCTCAGGCCTTGAAATTGGGATATTTGGGATATTTCGAAAACTGTAGTGGAGTTTGTGCAAAATATGACTCACTGCCGCTTTCAAGAATTGGCATATGTTGGGTATAAAAAATTCGTAATTTCAAACTGCGAATACGTGCAGAGAGCCAGAATTTGTCTCCAAAATATGGCTAGGCCTTGAAATTGGGGTATTTGGGATATTTTGAAAACTACAGGGAGTTTGGGACAAATGTGACCAAACGCCGCTTTCAGTACTTGGCATATGTTGGGTATAAAAAGTCGTAATTTCAAACTGCGAATACGTGTAGAGAGTCTGAATTTGGCTCCCAAATATGGCCCGGCCTAGAAATTGAGATGTTTGAGATTTTTGAAAACTGCAGAGGAGTTTGTGCAAAATATGACTCATTACCGCTTTCAGTACTTGGCATATGTTGGGTATAAAAAGTCGTAATTTCAAACTGCGAATACGTGCAGAGAGCCAGAATTTGGCTCCAAAATATGGCTCAGGCCTCGATATTGGGATGTTTGGATATTTTGAAAACTGCAGGAAGGTATGGGACAAATGTGACCAAACGCCGCTTTCAGTACTTCGCATATGTTGGGTATAAAAAAGTCGTAATTTCAAACTGCGAATACGTGCAGAGAGCCAGAATTTGACTCCAAAATATGGCTCAGGCCTCGAAATTGGGATGTTTGGGATATTTTGAAAATTGCAGGGGAGTTTGTGCAAAATGTGACTCATTGCCGCTTTCAGTACTTGGCATATGTTGGGTATAATAAGTTGCAATTTTAAACTGCGAATATGTGCAGAGAGCCAGAATTTGGCTCTAAAATATGGCTCAGGCCTCGAAATTGGGATGTTTGGAATATTTGAAAACTGCAGGGGAGTTTGTGCAAAATGTGTATCACTTTTGCGTCCAGTACTTGGCATATGTTGGGTATTAAAAGTCGTAATATCAAACTGCGAATACGTGCATAGAGCCAGAATTTGGCTCCAAAATATGGCTCAGGCCTCGAAATTGGGATGTTTGGGATATTTTGGAAACTGCAGGGGGGATTGGGACAAAAGTGACCAAACGCCGCATTCTGTACTTGGCATATGTTGGGTATGAAAAGTCATAATTTCAAACTGCGAATACGTGCAGAGAGCCTGAATTTGGCTCCAAAATATGGCTCAGGCCTCGAAAATGGGATATTTGGGATATTTTGAAAACTGCAGGGAGGTTTGTGACAAATGTGACCAAACGCCGCTTTCAGTACCTGGCATATGTTGGGTATAAAAAAGCCGCAATTTCAAACGGCGAATACGTGCAGAGAGCCAGAATTTGGCTCCAAAATATGGATCAGGAATCGAAATTAAGATGTTTGGGATATTTTGAAAACTGCAGGGGAGTTTGTGACATATATGACCAAACGCCGATTTCAGTACTTGGCATATGTTGGGTATAAATAGTCGTAAATTCAAACTCCGAATACGTGCAGAGAGCCTAAATTTGGCTCCAAAATATAGCTCAGGCCTCGAAATTGGGATGTTTGGGATATTTTGAAAACTGCAGGGAGGTTTGGGCCAAATGTGACCAAAAGCCGCTTTCAGTACTTCGCATATGTTGGGTATAAAAAGTCATAATTTCATACTGCGAATACGTGCAGAGAGGCAGAATTTGTCTCCAAAATATGGCTCAGGCCTCGAAATTATGATATTTGTTATATTTCGAAAGCTGCAGGGGAGTTTGTGCAAAATATCACTCACTGCCGCTTTCAGGAATTGGCATATGTTGGGAATAAAAGTCGTAATTTCAAACTGCGAATATGTGCATAGAGCCAGAATTTGGCTCCAAAATATGGCTCAGGCCTCGAAATTGGGATGTTTGGGATATTTTGAAAACTGCAGGGGGGGTTTTGGACAAATGTGACTGCGCCGCATTCAGTACTTGGCATATGTTGGGCATGAAAAGTCGTAATTACAAACTGCGAATACGTGCAGAGAGCCTGAATTTGGCTCCAAAATATGGCTCAGGCCTCGAAATTGGGATTTTTGGGATATTTTGAAAACTGCAGGGGAGTTTGTGCAAAATGTCACACCCTGCCGCTTTCAGGTCTTAACATATGTTGGGTAAAAAAAGTCGTAATTTCAAACTGCGAATACGTGCAGAGAGCCAGAATTTGGCTCCAAAATATGACTGAGGTCTCGAAATTGGATGTTTGGGATATTTTGAAAACTGCAGGGGAGTTTGGGACAAATATGACCAAACGCCGCTTTCAGTACTTGGCATATGTTGGGTATAAAAAGTCGTAATTTCAAACTGCGAATACGTGCAGAGAGCCTGAATTTGGCTCCAAAATATGACTCAGGCCTGGAAATTGGAAAGTTTGGGATATTTTTAAAACTGCAGGGGAGTTTGGGACAAATATGACCAAACGCCGCTTTCAGTACTTGGCATATGTTGGGTATAAAAAAGTCGTAATTTCAAACTGCGAATACGTGCAGAGAGCCAGAATTTGGCTCCAAAATATGGCTGAGGCCTCGATATTGGGATGTTTGGGATATTTTTAAAATTGCAGGGAGGTTTGGGACAAATGTGACCAAACGCCACATTCAGTACTTTGCATATGTTGGGTATAAAAAAAATCGTAATTTCAAACTGCGAATACGTGCTGAGAGCCAGAATTTGGCTCCAAAATATGGCCCATGCCTCGAAAAGGGATGTTTGAGATTTTTTGAAAACTGCAGAGGAGTTTGTGCAAAATGTGACTCACTGCCACGTCCTGTACTTGACATATGTTGGGTATAACAAGTCGTAATATCAAACTGCGAATACGTGCAGAGAGCCAGAATTTGGCTCCAAAATATGGCTCAGGCCTCGAAATGGGGATATTTGGGATATTTTGAAAACTGCAGGGAGGTTTAGGACAAATGTGACCAAACGCCGCTTTCAGTACCTGGCATATGTTGGGTATAAAAAAATCGCAATTTCAAACTGAGAATACGTGCAGAGAGCCAGAATTTGGCTTCAAAATATGGCTCAGGCCTCGATATTGGGATGTTTGGGATATTTTCAAAACTGCAGGGAGGTTTGGGACAAATGTGACCAAACGCCGCTTTCAGTACTTCGCATATGTTGGGTATAAAAAATTCGTAATTTCAAACTGCGAATACGTGCAGAGAGCCAGAATTTGGCTCCAAAATATGGCTCAGGCCTCGAAATTGGGGTATTTGGGATATTTTGAAAACTACAGGGAGGTTTGGGACAAATGTGACCAAATGCCACTTTCAGTACTTGGCATATGTTGGGTATAAAAAAGTCCTAATTTCAAACTGCGAATACTTGTAGAGAGCCAGAATTTGGCTCCAAAATATGGCCCATGCCTCGAAATTGGGATGTTGAGATTTTTTGAAAACTGCAGAGGAGTTTGTGCAAAATATGACTCATTGCCGCTTTTAGTACTTGGCATATGTTGGGTATAAGAAGTCGTAATTTCAAACTGCGAATACGTGCAGAGAGGCCAGAATTTGGCTTCAAAATATGGCTCAGGCCTCGATATTGGGATGTTGGGGATATTTTGAAAACTGCAGGGAGGATTGGGAGAAATGTGTCCAAACGCCACTTTCAGTACTTGGCATATGTTGGGTATAAAAAAGTCGCAATTTCAAACTGCGAATACGTGCAGAGAGCCAGAATTTTGGCTCCAAAATATGGCCCATGCCTCGAAATTGGATGTTTGAGATTTTTTAAAAACTGCAGAGGAGTTTGTGCAAAATGTGACTCACTGCCACGTCCAGTACTTGACATATGTTGGGTATTAAAAGTCGTAATATCAAACTGCGAATACGTGCAGAGAGCCAGAATTTGGCTCCAAAATATGGCCTCAGGCCTCGAAATTGGGATATTTGGGATATTTTGAAAACTGCAGGGAGGTTTTGGACAAATGTGACCAAACGTCGCTTTCAGTACCTGGCATAGGTTGGGTATAAAAAAATCGCAATTTCAAACAGAGAATACGTGCAGAGAGCCAGAATTTGGCTTCAAAATATGGCTCAGGCCTTGAAATTGGGATATTTGGATATTTCGAAAACTGTAGGGGAGTTGTGCAAAATATGACTCGCTGCCGCTTTCAGGAATTGGCATATGTTGGGTATAAAAAGTAGTAATTTCAAACTGCGAATACGTGCAGAGAGCCAGAATTTGGCTCCAAAATATGGCTCAGGCCTCGAAATTGGGATATTTGGGAAATTTTGAAAACTGCAGGGAGTTTGTGCAAAATGTGACTCACTGCCGCTTTCAATACTGGGCACATGTTGGGTATAAAAAGTCGTAATATCAAACTGTGAATACGTGCATAGAGCCAGAATTTAGCTCAAATATTTGGCTAAGGCCTCGATATTGGGATGTTTGGGATATTTTTAAAATTGCAGGGAGGTTTGGGACAAATGTGACCAAACTCCCAATTCAGTACTTCGCATATGTTGGGTATAAAAAAAATCGTAATTTCACACTGCGAATACGTGCAGAGACCCAGAATTTGGCTCCAAAATATGGCTCAGGCCTTGAAATTGGGATATTTGGGATATTTCGAAAACTGTAGTGGAGTTTGTGCAAAATATGACTCACTGCCGCTTTCAAGAATTGGCATATGTTGGGTATAAAAAATTCGTAATTTCAAACTGCGAATACGTGCAGAGAGCCAGAATTTGTCTCCAAAATATGGCTAAGGCCTTGAAATTGGGGTATTTGGGATATTTTGAAAACTACAGGGAGGTTTGGGACAAATGTGACCAAACGCCGCTTTCAGTACTTGGCATATGTTGGGTATAAAAAGTCGTAATTTCAAACTGCGAATACGTGTAGAGAGTCTGAATTTGGCTCCCAAATATTGCCCAGGCCTAGAAATTGAGATGTTTGAGATTTTTTGAAAACTGCAGAGGAGTTTGTGCAAAATATGACTCATTACCGCTTTCAGTACTTGGCATATGTTGGGTATAAAAAAGTCGTAATTTCAAACTGCGAATACGTGCAGAGAGCCAGAATTTGACTCCAAAATATGGCTCAGGCCTCGAAATTGGGATGTTTGGGATATTTTGAAAATTGCAGGGGAGTTTGTGCAAAATGTGACTCATTGCCGCTTTCAGTACTTGGCATATGTTGGGTATAATAAGTTGCAATTTTAAACTGCGAATATGTGCAGAGAGCCAGAATTTGGCTCCAAAATATGGCTCAGGCCTCAAAATTGGGATGTTTCGGATATTTTGAAAACTGCTGGGGAGCTTGGGACAAATGACCAAACGCCGCTTTCAGTACTTGGCATATGTTGGCTATAAAAAAGTCGTAATTTCAAACTGCTAATACGTGCAGAGAGCCAGAATTTGGCTCTAAAATATGGCTCAGGCCTCGAAATTGGGATGTTTGGAATATTTTGAAAACTGCAGGGGAGTTTGTGCAAAATGTGTATCACTTTTGCGTCCAGTACTTGGCATATGTTGGGTATTAAAAGTCGTAATATCAAACTGCGAATACGTGCATAGAGCCAGAATTTGGCTCCAAAATATGGCTCAGGCCTCGAAATTGGGATGTTTGGGATATTTTGAAAACTGCAGGGGGGATTGGGACAAAAGTGACCAAACGCCGCATTCTGTACTTGGCATATGTTGGGTATGAAAAGTCATAATTTCAAACTGCGAATACGTGCAGAGAGCCTGAATTTGGCTCCAAAATATGGCTCAGGCCTCGAAAATGGGATATTTGGTATATTTTGAAAACTGCAGGGAGGTTTGTGACAAATGTGACCAAACGCCGCTTTCAGTACCTGGCATATGTTGGGTATAAAAAAGCCGCAATTTCAAACGGCGAATACGTGCAGAGAGCCAGAATTTGGCTCCAAAATATGGATCAGGAATCGAAATTAAGATGTTTGGGATATTTTGAAAACTGCAGGGGAGTTTGTGACATATATGACCAAACGCCGATTTCAGTACTTGGCATATGTTGGGTATAAAAAGTCGTAAATTCAAACTCCGAATACGTGCAGAGAGCCTAAATTTGGCTCCAAAATATAGCTCAGGCCTCGAAATTGGGATGTTTGGGATATTTTGAAAACTGCAGGGAGGTTTGGGCCAAATGTGACCAAAAGCCGCTTTCAGTACTTCGCATATGTTGGATATAAAAAGTCATAATTTCATACTGCGAATACGTGCAGAGAGGCAGAATTTGTCTCCAAAATATGGCTCAGGCCTCGAAATTATGATATTTGTTATATTTCGAAAGCTGCAGGGGAGTTTGTGCAAAATATCACTCACTGCCGCTTTCAGGAATTGGCATATGTTGGGAATAAAAAGTCGTAATTTCAAACTGCGAATATGTGCATAGAGCCAGAATTTGGCTCCAAAATATGGCTCAGGCCTCGAAATTGGGATGTTTGGGATATTTTGAAAACTGCAGGGGGGGTTTTGGACAAATGTGACTGCGCCGCATTCAGTACTTGGCATATGTTGGGCATGAAAAGTCGTAATTACAAACTGCGAATACGTGCAGAGAGCCTGAATTTGGCTCCAAAATATGGCTCAGGCCTCGAAATTGGGATTTTTGGGATATTTTGAAAACTGCAGGGGAGTTTGTGCAAAATGTCACACACTGCCGCTTTCAGGTCTTAACATATGTTGGGTAAAAAAGTCGTAATTTCAAACTGCGAATACGTGCAGAGAGCCAGAATTTGGCTCCAAAATATGACTGAGGCCTCGAAATTGGGATGTTTGGGATATTTTGAAAACTGCAGGGGAGTTTGGGACAAATATGACCAAACGCCGCTTTCAGTACTTGGCATATGTTGGGTATAAAAAGTCGTAATTTCAAACTGCGAATACGTGCAGAGAGCCTGAATTTGGCTCCAAAATATGACTCAGTCCTGGAAATTGGAAAGTTTGGGATATTTTTAAAACTGCAGGGGAGTTTGGGACAAATATGACCAAACGCCGCTTTCAGTACTTGGCATATGTTGGGTATAAAAAAGTCGTAATTTCAAACTGCGAATACGTGCATAGAGCCAGAATTTAGCTCCAAAATATGGCTCAGGCCTCGAAACTGGGATGTTTGGGATATTTTGAAAACTGCAGGGGGGTTTGGGTCAAATGTGACCAAACGCCGCTTTCAGTACTTGGCATATATTGGGTATGAAAAGTCGTAATTTCAAACTGCGAATACGTGCAGAGAGCCTGAATTTGGCTCCAAAATATGGCTCAGGCCTTGAAATTTGGATATTTGGGATATTTTGAAAACTGTATGGGAGTTTGTGCAAAATGTCACACACTGCCGCTTTCAGGTCTTAACATATGTTGGGTATAAAAAGTCGTAATTTCAATCTGCGAATACGTGCAGAGAGCCAGAATTTGGCTCCAAAATATGACTGAGGCCTCGAAATTGGGAAGTTTGGGATATTTTGAAAACTGCAGGGGAGTTTGGGACATATATGACCAAACGCCAATTCAGTAATTGGCATATGTTGAGTATAAAAAGTCGTATTTTCAAACTGCGAATACGTGCAGAGAGCCTGAATTTGGCTCCAAAATATGATTCAGGCCTGGAAATTGGGAAGTTTGGGATATTTTCAAAACTGCAGGGGAGTTTGGGACAAATATGACCAAATGCCGCTTTCAGTACTTGGCATATGTTGGGTATAAAAAATTCGTAATTTCAAGCTGCGAATACATGCAGAGAGCCAGAATTTGGCTCCAAAATATGGCTCATGTCTCGAAATTGGGATGTTTGGGATATTTTGAAATTGCTAGGAGGATTGGGACAAATGTGACCAAACGCCGCTTTTAGTACTTGCCATATGTTGGGTATAAAAAAAAGTCGTAATTTCAAACAACGAATACTTGCAGAGAGCCATAATTTGGCTCGAAAATGTGGCTCAGAATTCGAAATTGGAATATTTAGGATATTTCGAAAACCGCAGGGGAGTTTGTGCAAAATGTGACTCATTGCCGCTTTCAGTACTTGGCATATGTTGGGTATATTAAGTCGCAATTTCAAACTGCGAATACGTGCAGAGAGCCAGAATTTGGCTCCAAAATATGGCTCAGGCCTCGAAATTGAGATGTTTGGGATATTTTGAAAACTGCAGGGGAGTTTGGGATAAATATGACCAAACGCCGCTTTCAGTACTTGGCATATGTTGGGTATAAAAAGTCATAAATTCAAACTGCGAATACGTGCAAAGAGCCTGAATTTTGCTCCAAAATATAGCTCAGGCCTCGAAATTGGGATGTTTGGGATATTTTGAAAACTGCAGTGAGGTTTTGGCCAAATGTGACCAAAAGCCGCTCTGAGTACTTCGCATATATTGGGTATAAAAAGTCGTAATTTCATACTGCGAATACGTGCAGAGAGGCAGAATTTGGCTCCAAAATATGGCTCACGCCTCGAAATTGGGATATTTGGGATATTTCGAAAGCTGCAGGGGAGTTTGTGCAAAATATCACTCACTGCCGCTTTCAGGAATTGGCATATGTTGGGAATAAAAGTCGTATTTTCAAACTGCGAATACGTGCATAGAGCCAGAATTTGGCTCCTAAATATGGCTCAGGTCTCGAAATTGGGAGGTTTGGGATATTTTGAAAACTGAAGGGAGGTTTGGGACAAATGTGACCAAACGCCGCTTTCAGTACTTGGCATATGTTGGGTATAAAAAGTCGTAATTTCAAACTGCGAATATGTGTAGAGAGCCTGAATTTGGCTCCCAAATATTGCCCAGGCCTCGAAATTGGGATTTTTGGGATATTTTGAAAACTGCAGGGGAGTTTGTGCAAAATGTCACACACTGCCGCTTTCAGGTCTTAACATATGTTGGGTATAAAAAGTCGTAATTTCAAAATGCGAATACGTGCAGAGAGCCAGAATTTGGCACCAAAATATGACTCAGGCCTCGAAATTGGGATGTTTGGGATATTTTGAAAACTGCAGGGGAGTTTGGGACAAATATGACCAAACGCCGCTTTCAGTACTTGGCATATGTTGGGTATAAAAAGTCGTAATTTCAAGCTGCGAATACGTGCAGAGAGCCTGAATTTGGCTCCAAAATATGACTCAGGCCTGGAAATTGGAAAGTTTGGGATATTTTAAAACTGCAGGGGAGTTTGGGACAAATATGACCAAACGCCGCTTTCAGTACTTGGCATATGTTGGGTATAAAAAAGTCGTAATTTCAAACTGCGAATACGTGCAGAGAGCCAGAATTTGGCTCCAAAATATGGCTCATGCCTCGAAATTGGGATGTTTGGGATATTTTGAAAATTGCTGGGGGGATTGGGGCAAATGTGACCAAACGCCGCCTTTAGTACTTGCCATATGTTGGGTATAAAAATAGTCGTAATTTCAAACAACGAATACGTGCAGAGAGCCAGAATTTGGCTCGAAAATATTGCTCAGGCCTCGAAGTTGGAATATTTGGGATATTTCGCAAACTGCAGGGGATTTTGTGCAAAATGTGACTCAATGCCGCTTTCAGTACTTGGCATATGTTGGGTATAATAAGTCGCAATTTCATACTGCGAATACGTGCAGAGAGCCAGAATTTGGCTCCAAAATATGGATCAGGCCTCGAAACTGGGATGTTTGGGATATTTTGAAAACTGCAGGGGGGGTTTGGGACAAATGTGACCAAACGCCGCTTTCAGTACTTGGCATATATTGGGTATGAAAAGTCGTAATTTCAAACTGTGAATACGTGCAGAGAGCCTGAATTTGGCTCCAAAATTTGGCTCAGGCCTTGAAATTTGGATATTTGGGATATTTTGAAAACTGTATGGGAGTTTGTGAAAAATGTCACACACTGCCGCTTTCAGGTCTTAACATATGTTGGGTATAAAAAGTCGTAATTTCAAACTGCGAATACGTGCAGAGAGCCAGAATTTGGCTCCAAAATATGACTGAGGCCTCGAAATTGGGAAGTTTGGGATATTTTGAAAACTGCAGGGGAGTTTGGGACATATATGACCAAACGCCAATTCAGTAATTGGCGTATGTTGAGTATAAAAAGTCGTATTTTCAAACTGCGAATACGTGCAGAGAGCCTGAATTTGGCTCCAAAATATGATTCAGGCCTGGAAATTGGGAAGTTTGGGATATTTTGAAAACTGCAGGGGAGTTTGGGACAAATATGACCAAACGCCGCTTTCAGTACTTGGCATATGTTGGGTATAAAAAATTCGTAATTTCAAGCTGCGAATACATGCAGAGAGCCAGAATTTGGCTCCAAAATATGGCTCATGTCTCGAAATTGGGATGTTTGGGATATTTTGAAATTGCTAGGAGGATTGGGACAAATGTGACCAAACGCCGCTTTTAGTACTTGCCATATGTTGGGTATAAAAAAAAGTCGTAATTTCAAACAACGAATACTTGCAGAGAGCCATAATTTGGCTCGAAAATGTGGCTCAGGATTCGAAATTGGAATATTTGGGATATTTCGAAAACCGCAGGGGAGTTTGTGCAAAATGTGACTCATTGCCGCTTTCAGTACTTGGCATATGTTGGGTATATTAAGTCGCAATTTCAAACTGCGAATACGTGCAGAGAGCCAGAATTTGGCTCCAAAATATGACTCAGGCCTCGAAATTGTGATGTTTGGGATATTTTGAAAACTGCAGGGGAGTTTGGGATAAATATGACCAAACGCCGCTTTCAGTACTTGGCATATGTTGGGTATAAAAAGTCGTAAATTCATACTGCGAATACGTGCAAAGAGCCTGAATTTTGCTCCAAAATATAGCTCAGGCCTCGAAATTGGGATGTTTGGGATATTTTGAAAACTGCAGTGAGGTTTGGCCAAATGTGACCAAAAGCCGCTCTGAGTACTTCGCATATATTGGGTATAAAAAGTCGTAATTTCATACTGCGAATATTTTCAGAGAGGCAGAATTTGGCTCCAAAATATGGCTCAGGCCTCGAAATTGGGATATTTGGGATATTTCGAAAGCTGCAGGGGAGTTTGTGCAAAATATCACTCACTGCCGCTTTCAGGAATTGGCATATGTTGGGAATAAAAAGTCGTATTTTCAAACTGCGAATACGTGCATAGAGCCAGAATTTGGCTCCTAAATATGGCTCAGGCCTAGAAATTGGGAGGTTTGGGATATTTTGAAAACTGAAGGGGGGTTTGGGACAAATGTGACCAAACGCCGCTTTCAGTACTTGGCATATATTGGGTATGAAATTCGTAATTTCAAACTGCGAATACGTGCAGAGAGCCTGAATTTGGCTTGAAAATATGGCTCAGGCTTCGAAATTTGGTTATTTGGGATATTTTGAAAACTGTAGGGGAGTTTGTGCAAAATGTCACACACACAGCTGCTTTTAGGTCTTAACATATGTTGGGTATAAAAAAGTGGTAATTTCAAACTGCGAATACGTGCAGAGAGCCAGAATTTGGCTCCAAAATATAGCTCAGGCCTCAAAATTGGGATATTTGGGTTATTTTGAAAGCTGCAGATAAGTTTGTGCGAAATGTGACTCACTGCCGCTTTCAGGACTTGGCATATGTTGGGTATAAAATGTCGTAATTTCAAACTGCGAATACGTGCATAGAGCCAGAATTTGGCTCCAAAATATTTTTTCACAGGCCTCGAAATTGGGATGTTTGGGATGTTTCGAAAACTGCAGGGGAGTTTGTGCAAAATGTGACTCACTGCCGCTTTCAGTACTTGGCATATGTTGGGTATAAAAATCGTAATATCAAACTGCGAATACGTGCAGAGAGCCAGTATTTGGCTCCAAAATATGGCTCAGGCCTCGATATTGTGATGTTTGAAATATTTTGAAAACTGCAAGGGGGGTTGTGGAAAAATGTGACCAAACGCCACTTTCAGTACTTGGCAGATATTGGGCATAAAAAAGTCGTAATTTCAAAATGTGAATACGTGTAGAGAGCTAGAATTTGGCTCCAAAATATGGCTCAGGCCTCGAAATTGGGATGTTTGGAATATTTTGAAAACTGCAGGGGGGATTGAGACAAATGAGACCAAACGCCGCTTTCAGTACTTGGCATATGTTGGGTATAAAAAAGTTGTAATTTCAAACTGCGAATACGTGCAGAGAGCCAGAATTTGGCTCCAAAATATGGCTCATGCCTCGATATTGGGATGTTTGGGATCTCTTGAAAACTGCAGGGAGGTTTGGGATAAATGTGACCAAATGGCACTTTCAGTACTTGGCATATGTTGGGTATAAAAAGTCGTAATTTCAAACTTCGAATACGTGCAGAGAGCCAGAATTTGGCTTCAAAATATAGCTCAGGCCTCAAAATTGGGATATTTGGGATATTTCGATAACTGCAGGGGAGTTTGTGCGAAATGTGACTCACTGCCGCTTACAGGACTTGGCATATGTTGGGTATAAAATGTCGTAATTTCAAACCGCGAATAAGTGCATAGAGCCAGAATTTGGCTCCAAAATATGGCTCAGGCCTCGAAATTGGGATGTTTGGGATATTTTGAAAACTGCAGGGGGGGGGGGGTTTGGACAAATGTGACCAAACGCCGCGTTTAGTACTTTGCATATGTTGGGTGTAAAAAAGTCGTAATTTCAAACTGCGAATAAGTGCAGAGAGCCAGAATTTGGCTCCAAAATATGGCTCAGGCCTCGAAATTGGGATGTTTGGGATATTTTGAAAACTGCAATGAGGTTTGGCCAAATGTGACCAAAAGCCGCTCTGAGTACTTCGCATATATTGGGTATAAAAAGTCGTAATTTCATACTGCGAATACGTGCAGAGAGGCAGAATTTGGCTCCAAAATATGGCTCAGGCCTCGAAATTGGGATATTTGGGATATTTCGAAAGCTGCAGGGGAGTTTGTGCAAAATATCACTCACTGCCGCTTTCAGGAATTGGCATATGTTGGGAATAAAAAGTCGTATTTTCAAACTGCGAATACGTGCATAGAGCCAGAATTTGGCTCCTAAATATGGCTCAGGCCTAAAAATTGGGAGGTTTGGGATATTTTGAAAACTGAAGGGGGGTTTGGGACAAATGTGACCAAACGCCGCTTTCAGTACTTGGCATATATTGGGTATGAAATTCGTAATTTCAAACTGCGAATACGTGCAGAGAGCCTGAATTTGGCTTGAAAATATGGCTCAGGCTTCGAAATTTGGTTATTTGGGATATTTTGAAAACTGTAGGGGAGTTTGTGCAAAATGTCACACACACAGCTGCTTTTAGGTCTTAACATATGTTGGGTATAAAAAAGTGGTAATTTCAAACTGCGAATACGTGCAGAGAGCCAGAATTTGGCTCCAAAATATAGCTCAGGCCTCAAAATTGGGATATTTGGGTTATTTTGAAAGCTGCAGATAAGTTTGTGCGAAATGTGACTCACTGCCGCTTTCAGGACTTGGCATATGTTGGGTATAAAATGTCGTAATTTCAAACTGCGAATACGTGCATAGAGCCAGAATTTGGCTCCAAAATATTTTTTTACAGGCCTCGAAATTGGGATGTTTGGGATATTTCGAAAACTGCAGGGGAGTTTGTGCAAAATGTGACTCACTGCCGCTTTCAGTACTTGGCATATGTTGGGTATAAAAATCGTAATATCAAACTGCGAATACGTGCAGAGAGCCAGTATTTGGCTCCAAAATATGGCTCAGGCCTCGATATTGTGATGTTTGAAATATTTTGAAAACTGCAAGGGGGGTTGTGGAAAAATGTGACCAAACGCCACTTTCAGTACTTGGCAGATATTGGGCATAAAAAAGTCGTAATTTCAAAATGTGAATACGTGTAGAGAGCTAGAATTTAGCTCCAAAATATGGCTCATGCCTCGATATTGGGATGTTTGGGATCTCTTGAAAACTGCTGGGAGGTTTGGGATAAATGTGACCAAATGGCACTTTCAGTACTTGGCATATGTTGGGTATAAAAAGTCGTAATTTCAAACTTCGAATACATGCAGAGAGCCAGAATTTGGCTTCAAAATATAGCTCAGGCCTCAAAATTGGGATATTTGGGATATTTCGATAACTGCAGGGGAGTTTGTGCGAAATGTGACTCACTGCCGCTTACAGGACTTGGCATATGTTGGGTATAAAATGTCGCAATTTCAAACCGCGAATACGTGCATAGAGCCAGAATTTGGCTCCAAAATATGGCTCAGGCCTCGAAATTGGGATGTTTGGGATATTTTGAAAACTGCAGGGGGGGGGGGGTTTGGACAAATGTGACCAAACGCCGCGTTTAGTACTTTGCATATGTTGGGTGTAAAAAAGTCGTAATTTCAAACTGCGAATAAGTGCAGAGAGCCAGAATTTGGCTCCAAAATATGGCTCAGGCCTCGAAATTGGGATATTTGGGATATTTCGAAAACTGCAGGGGAGGTTTTGCGAAATTTGACTCACTTCGGCTATCAAGACTTTGCATATGTTGGGTATAAAATGTCGTAATTTCAAACCGCGAATACGTGCCTAGAGCCAGAATTTGGCTCCAAAATATGGCTCAGGCCTCGAAATTGGGATGTTTGGGATATTTTTAAAACTGCAAGGGGGGTTTGTGCGAAATGTGACTCACTGCCGCTTTCAGGACTTGGCATATGTTGGGTATAAAATGTCGTAATTTCAAACCGCGAATACGTGCATAGAGCCAGAATTTGGCTCAAAAATATTGCTCAGGCCTAGAAATTGGGATGTTTGGAATATTTTGAAAACTGCGTAGGGGATTGAGACAAATGTGACCAAACG
Source organism: Procambarus clarkii (assembly GCF_040958095.1). Taxonomy (NCBI): domain Eukaryota; kingdom Metazoa; phylum Arthropoda; class Malacostraca; order Decapoda; family Cambaridae; genus Procambarus; species Procambarus clarkii. Next base: position 1,409,478 of record NW_027189165.1, read on the forward strand.
CCGCTTTCAGTACTTGGCATATGTTGGGCATAAAAAAGTCGTAATTTCAAACAACGAATACGTGCAGAAAGCTAGAATTTGGCTCCAAAATATTGTTCAGGCCTCGAAATTGGGATATTTGGGATATTTAGAAAACTGCAGGGGAGTTTGTGCAAAATGTGACTCACAGCCGCTTTCTGGACTTAGCATATGTTGGGTATAATATATCGTAATTTTAAACCGCGAATACGTGCATAGAGGCAGAATTTGGCTCCAAAATATGGCTCAGGCCTCGAAATTGGGATGTTTGGGATATTTTGAAAACTGCATAGGGGGTTTTGGACAAATGTGACCAAACGCCGCGTTCAGTACTTGGCATATGTTGGGTATAAAAAAGTCGTAATTTCAAAATGCGAATAAGTGCAGAGAGCCAGATTTTGGCTCCAAAATATGGCTCATGCCTCGAAATTGGGATGTTTGGTATATTTTGAAAACTGCAGGGAGGTTTGGGACAAATTTGACCAAATGCCACTTTCAGTACTTGGCATATGTTGGGTATAAAAAGTCGTAATTTCAAACTTCGAATACGTGCAGAGAGCCAGAATTTGGCTCCAAAATATTGCTCAAGCCTCGAAATTGGGATATTTGGGATATTTCGAAAATTGCAGCGGAGTTTGTGCGAAATGTGACTCTCTGCCGCTTTCAGGACTTGACATATGTTGGGTATAAAAAATCGTAACTTCAAACTACGAATACGTACATAGAGCCAGAATTTGGCTCCAAAATATGGCTAAGGCTTCGAAATTGGGATGTTTGGTATATTTTGAAAACTCCAGGAAAATTTTGGACAAATGTGACCAAACGCCGCGTTCAGTACTTGGCATATGTTGGGTATAAAAAAGTCGTAATTTCAAACTGCGAATACGTGCAGAGAGCCAGAATTTGGCTCCAAAATATGACTCAGGCCTCAAAATTGGGATATTTGGGATATTTCGAAAACTGCAGGGGGGGTTTGGGACAAATGTGACAAAACGCCGCTTTCAGTACTTGGCATATGTTGGGCATAAAAAAGTCGTAATTTCAAACTGCGAATACGTGCAGAGAGCCTGAATTTGGCTACAAAATATGGCTTAGGCCTCGAAATTGGGATATTTGGGATATTTCGAAAACTGCAGGGGGGGTTTGGGACAAATGTGACAAAACGCCGCTTTCAGTACTTGGCATATGTTGGGTATAAAAATCGTAATATCAAACTGCGAATTTGTGCAGAGAGCCATAATTTGGCTCCAAAATATGGCTCAGGCATAAATATTGTGATGTTTGGGATATTTTGAAAACTGCTGGGGGGTTTGCGACAATTGCAACCAAACACCGCTTTCAGTACTTGGCATATGTTGGGTATAAAAAAGTCGTAATTTCAAACTGCGAATACGTGCAGAGAGCCAGAATTTGGCTCCAAATTATGGCTCCGGCCTCGAAATTGGGATGTTTGGAATATTTTGAAAACTGCAGGGGGGATTGAGACAAATGTGACCAAACGCCGCTTTCAGTACTTGGCATATGTTGGGTATAAAAAAGTTGTAATTTCAAACTGCGAATACGTACATAGTGCCAGAATTTGGCTCCAAAATATTGCTCAGACCTCAAAATTGGGATGTTTGAGATATTTTGAAAACTGCAGGGGGGGTTTGGGACAAATGTGACAAAACGCCGCTTTCAGTACTTGGCATATGTTGGGCATAAAAAAGTCGTAATTTCAAACTGCGAATACGTGCAGAGAGCCTGAATTTGGCTACAAAATATGGCTTAGGCCTCGAAATTGGGATGTTTGGGATATTTTGAAAACTGCACGGGGGATTGAGACAAATGTGACCAAACACCGCTTTCAGTACTTGGCATATGTTGGGTAAAAAAAAGTGGTAATTTCAAACTGCGAATACGTGCAGAAAGCTAGAATTTAGCTCCAAAATATAGATCAGGCCTCAAAATTGGGATATTTGGGATATTTCGAAAACTGCAGGGGAGTTTGTGCGAAATGTGACTCACTGCCGCTTTCAGGACTTGGCATATGTTGGGTATAAAATGTCGTAATTTCAAACCGCGAATACGTGCATAGAGTCAGAATTTGGCTACAAAATATTGCTCAGGCCTCGAAATTGGGACGTTTGGGATATTTTGAAAACTGCAGGGGGGGGTTTGGGACAAATGTGACCAAACGCCGCGTTCAGTACTTTGCATATGTTGGGTATAAAAAAGTCGTAATTTCAAACTGCGAATACGTGCAAAGAGCCAAAATTTGGCTCCAAAATATGGCTCAGGCCTCGAAATTGGGATGTTTGGGATACTTTTAAAACTACAGGGGGGATTTGTGACAAATGTGACCAAACTCCGCTTTCAGTACTTGGCATATATTGGGTTTAAAAAAGTTGTAATTTCAAACTGCGAATACGTGCAGAGAGCCAGAATTTGGCTCCAAAATATGGCTCAGGCCTCGAAATTGGGATGTTTGGAATATTTTGAAAACTGCAGGGGGGATTGAGACAAATGAGACCAAACGCCGCTTTCAGTACTTGGCATATGTTGGGTATAAAAAAGTTGTAATTTCAAACTGCGAATACGTGCAGAGAGCCAGAATTTGGCTCCAAAATATTACTCATGCCTCGATATTGGGATGTTTGGGATCTCTTGAAAACTGCAGGGAGGTTTGGGATAAATGTGACCAAATGGCACTTTCAGTACTTGGCATATGTTGGGTATAAAAAGTCGTAATTTCAAACTTCGAATACGTGCAGAGAGCCAGAATTTGGCTTCAAAATATAGCTCAGGCCTCAAAATTGGGATATTTGGGATATTTCGATAACTGCAGGGGAGTTTGTGCGAAATGTGACTCACTGCCGCTTACAGGACTTGGCATATGTTGGGTATAAAATGTCGTAATTTCAAACCGCGAATAAGTGCATAGAGCCAGAATTTGGCTCCAAAATATGGCTCAGGCCTCGAAATTGGGATGTTTGGGATATTTTGAAAACTGCAGGGGGGGGGGTTTGGACAAATGTGACCAAACGCCGCGTTTAGTACTTTGCATATGTTGGGTGTAAAAAAGTCGTAATTTCAAACTGCGAATAAGTGCAGAGAGCCAGAATTTGGCTCCAGAATATGGCTCAGGCCTCGAAATTGGGATGTTTGGTATATTTTGAAAACTGCAGGGAGGTTTGGGACAAATTTGACCAAATGCCACTTTCAGTACTTGGCATATGTTGGGTATAAAAAGTCGTAATTTCAAACTTCGAATACGTGCAGAGAGCCAGAATTTGGCTCCAAAATATTGCTCAAGCCTCGAAATTGGGAAATTTGGGATATTTCGAAAATTGCAGCGGAGTTTGTGCGAAATGTGACTCTCTGCCGCTTTCAGGACTTGGCATATGTTGGGTATAAAAAATCGTAACTTCAAACCACGAATACGTACATAGAGCCAGAATTTGGCTCCAAAATATGGCTAAGGCTTCGAAATTGGGATGTTTGGTATATTTTGAAAACTCCAGGAAGGTTTTGGACAAATGTGACCAAACGCCGCGTTCAGTACTTGGCATATGTTGGGTATAAAAAAGTCGAAATTTCAAACTGCGAATACGTGCAGAGAGCCAGAATTTGGCTCCAAAATATGACTCAGGCCTCGAAATTGGGATATTTGGGATATTTCGAAAACTGCAGGGGAGTTTGTGCGAAATGTGACTCACTTCCGCTTTCAGTACTTGGCATATGTTGGGTATAAAAATCGTAATATCAAACTGCGAATTTGTGCAGAGAGCCATAATTTGGCTCCAAAATATGGCTCAGGCCTCGATATTGTGATGTTTGGGATATTTTGAAAACTGCAGGGAGGTTAGGGACAAATGTGACCAAACTCCGCTTTCAGTACTTGGCATATATTGGGTATAAAAAAGTCATAATTTCAAACTGCAAATACGTGCAGAGAGCCAGAGTTTGGCTCCAAAATATGGCTCAGGCCTCGAAATTGGGATGTTTGGGATATTTCGAAAACTGCAAGGGAGTTTGTGCAAAATGTGACTCACTGCCGCTTTCAGTACTTGGCATATGTTGGGTATAAAAATCGTAATATCGAACTGCGAATACGTGCAATGAGCCAGAATTTGGCTCCAAAATATGGCTCAGGCATAAATATTGTGATGTTTGGGATATTTTGAAAACTGCTGGGGGGTTTGCGACAATTGCAACCAAACACCGCTTTCAGTACTTGGCATATGTTGGGTATAAAAAAGTCGTAATTTCAAACTGCGAATACGTGCAGAGAGCCAGAATTTGGCTCCAAATTATGGCTCCGGCCTCGAAATTGGGATGTTTGGAATATTTTGAAAACTGCAGGGGGGATTGAGACAAATGTGACCAAACGCCGCTTTCAGTACTTGGCATATGTTGGGTATAAAAAAGTTGTAATTTCAAACTGCGAATACGTGCATAGAGCCAGAATTTGGCTCCAAAATATTGCTTAGACCTCAAAATTGGGATGTTTGAGATATTTTGAAAACTGCAGGGGGGGTTTGGGACAAATGTGACAAAACGCCGCTTTCAGTACTTGGCATATGTTGGGCATAAAAAAGTCGTAATTTCAAACTGCGAATACGTGCAGAGAGCCTGAATTTTGCTACAAAATATGGCTTAGGCCTCGAAATTGGGATGTTTGGGATATTTTGAAAACTGCACGGGGGATTGAGACAAATGTGACCAAACGCCGCTTTCAGTACTTGGCATATGTTGGGTATAAAAAAGTGGTAATTTCAAACTGCGAATACGTGCAGAAAGCTAGAATTTGGCTCCAAAATATTGTTCAGGCCTCGAAATTGGGATATTTGGGATATTTGGAAAACTGCAGGTGAGTTTGTGCAAAATGTGACTTACAGCCGCTTTCAGGTCTTGGCATATGTTGGGTATAATATATCGTAATTTCAAACCGCGAATACGTGCATAAAGCCAGAATTTGGCTCCCAAACATGGCTCAGGCCTCGAAATTGGGATGTTTGGGATATTTTAAAAACTGCAGGGAGGTTTGGGACAAATGTGACCAAATGCCGCTTTCAGTACTTGGCATATGTTGGGTATATAAATTCGTAATTTCAACCTGCGAATACGTGTAGAGAGCCAGAATTTGGCTCCAAAATATGGCTCATGCCTCGAAATTGGGATGTTTGGGATCTCTTGAAAACTGCAGGGAGGTTTGGGATAAATGTGACCAAATGGCACTTTCAGTACTTGGCATATGTTTGGTATAAAAAAGTCGTAATTTCAAACTGCGAATACGTGCAGAGAGCCAGAATTTGGCTCCAAAATATGGCTCAGGCCTCGAAATTGGGATATTTGGGATATTTCGAAAACTGCAGGGGAGGTTGTGCGAAATTTGACTCACTGCCGCTTTCAGGACTTGGCATATGTTGGGTATAAAATGTCGTAATTTCAAACCGCGAATACGTGCATAGAGCCAGAATTTGGCTCCAAAATATTGCTCAGGCCTCAAAATTGGGATGTTTGAGATATTTTGAAAACTGCAGGGGAGGTTTCGGACAAATGTGACAAAACGCCGCTTTCAGTACTTGGCATATGTTGGGCATAAAAAAGTCGTAATTTCAAACTGCGAATACGTGCAGAGAGCCAGAATTTGGCTCCAAAATATGGCTCAGGCCTAGAAATTGGGATGTTTGGAATATTTTGAAAACTGCAGAGGGGATTGAGACAAATGTGACCAAACGCCGCTTTCAGTACTTGGCATATGTTGGGCATAAAAAAGTCGTAATTTCAAACTGCGAATACGTGCAGAAAGCTAGAATTTGGCTCCAAAATATTGTTCAGGCCTCGAAATTGGGATATTTGGGATATTTAGAAAACTGCAGGGGAGTTTGTGCAAAATGTGACTCACAGCCGCTTTCAGGACTTAGCATATGTTGGGTATAATATATCGTAATTTTAAACCGCGAATACGTGCATAGAGGCAGAATTTGGCTCCAAAATATGGCTCAGGCCTCGAAATTGGGATGTTTGGTATATTTTGAAAACTGCAGGGAGGATTGGGACAAATTTGACCAAATGCCACTATCAGTACTTGGCATATGTTGGGTATAAAAAGTCGTAATTTCAAACTTCGAATACGTGCAGAGAGCCAGAATTTGGCTCCAAAATATTGCTCAAGCCTCGAAATTGGGATATTTGGGATATTTCGAAAATTGCAGCGGAGTTTGTGCGAAATGTGACTCTCTGCCGCTTTCAGGACTTGGCATATGTTGGGTATAAAAAATCGTAACTTCAAACCACGAATACGTACATAGAGCCAGAATTTGGCTCCAAAATATGGCTAAGGCTTCGAAATTGGGATGTTTGGTATATTTTGAAAACTCCAGGAAGGTTTTGGACAAATGTGACCAAACGCCGCGTTCAGTACTTGGCATATGTTGGGTATAAAAAAGTCGTAATTTCAAACTGCGAATACGTGCAGAGAGCCAGAATTTGGCTCCAAAATATGACTCAGGCCTCGAAATTGGGATATTTGGGATATTTCGAAAACTGCAGGGGAGTTTGTGCGAAATGTGACTCACTTCCGCTTTCAGTACTTGGCATATGTTGGGTATAAAAATCGTAATATCAAACTGCGAATTTGTGCAGAGAGCCATAATTTGGCTCCAAAATATGGCTCAGGCCTCGATATTGTGATGTTTGGGATATTTTGAAAACTACAGGGAGGTTAGGGACAAATGTGACCAAACTCCGCTTTCAGTACTTGGCATATATTGGGTATAAAAAAGTCATAATTTCAAACTGCAAATACGTGCAGAGAGCCAGAGTTTGGCTCCAAAATATGGCTCAGGCCTCGAAATTGGGATGTTTGGGATATTTCGAAAACTGCAAGGGAGTTTGTGCAAAATGTGACTCACTGCCGCTTTCAGTACTTGGCATATGTTGGGTATAAAAATCGTATAATCGAACTGCGAATACGTGCAATGAGCCAGAATTTGGCTCCAAAATATGGCTCAGGCATAAATATTGTGATGTTTGGGATATTTTGAAAACTGCTGGGGGGTTTGCGACAATTGCAACCAAACACCGCTTTCAGTACTTGGCATATGTTGGGTATAAAAAAGTCGTAATTTCAAACTGCGAATACGTGCAGAGAGCCAGAATTTGGCTCCAAATTATGGCTCCGGCCACGAAATTGGGATGTTTGGAATATTTTGAAAACTGCAGGGGGGATTGAGACAAATGTGACCAAACGCCGCTTTCAGTACTTGGCATATGTTGGGTATAAAAAAGTTGTAATTTCAAACTGCGAATACGTACATAGTGCCAGAATTTGGCTCCAAAATATTGCTCAGACCTCAAAATTGGGATGTTTGAGATATTTTGAAAACTGCAGGGGGGGTTTGGGACAAATGTGACAAAACGCCGCTTTCAGTACTTGGCATATGTTGGGCATAAAAAAGTCGTAATTTCAAACTGCGAATACGTGCAGAGAGCCTGAATTTTGCTACAAAATATGGCTTAGGCCTCGAAATTGGGATGTTTGGGATATTTTGAAAACTGCACGGGGGATTGAGACAAATGTGACCAAACGCCGCTTTCAGTACTTGGCATATGTTGGGTAAAAAAAAGTGGTAATTTCAAACTGCGAATACGTGCAGAAAGCTAGAATTTGGCTCCAAAATATAGATCAGGCCTCAAAATTGGGATATTTGGGATATTTCGAAAACTGCAGGGGAGTTTGTGCGAAATGTGACTCACTGCCACTTTCAGGACTTAGCATATGTTGGGTATAAAATGTCGTAATTTCAAACCGCGAATACGTGCATAGAGCCAGAATTTGGCTACAAAATATTGCTCAGGCCTCGAAATTGGGATGTTTGGGATATTTTGAAAACTGCAGGGGGGGTTTGGGACAAATGTGACCAAACGCCGCGTTCAGTACTTGGCATATATTGGGTATAAAAAAGTTGTAATTTCAAACTGCGAATACGTGCAGAGAGCCAGAATTTGGCTCCAAAATATGGCTCAGGCCTCGAAATTGGGATGTTTGGAATATTTTGAAAACTGCAGGGGGGATTGAGACAAATGAGACCAAACGCCGCTTTCAGTACTTGGCATATGTTGGGTATAAAAAAGTGGTAATTTCAAACTGCGAATACGTGCAGAAAGCTAGAATTTGGCTCCAAAATATTGTTCAGGCCTCGAAATTGGGATATTTGGGATATTTGGAAAACTGCAGGTGAGTTTGTGCAAAATGTGACTTACAGCCGCTTTCAGGTCTTGGCATATGTTGGGTATAATATATCGTAATTTCAAACCGCGAATACGTGCATAAAGCCAGAATTTGGCTCCCAAACATGGCTCAGGCCTCGAAATTGGGATGTTTGGGATATTTTAAAAACTGCAGGGAGGTTTGGGACAAATGTGACCAAATGCCGCTTTCAGTACTTGGCATATGTTGGGTATATAAATTCGTAATTTCAACCTGCGAATACGTGTAGAGAGCCAGAATTTGGCTCCAAAATATGGCTCATGCCTCGAAATTGGGATGTTTGGGATCTCTTGAAAACTGCAGGGAGGTTTGGGATAAATGTGACCAAATGGCACTTTCAGTACTTGGCATATGTTTGGTATAAAAAAGTCGTAATTTCAAACTGCGAATACGTGCAGAGAGCCAGAATTTGGCTCCAAAATATGGCTCAGGCCTCGAAATTGGGATATTTGGGATATTTCGAAAACTGCAGGGGAGGTTGTGCGAAATTTGACTCACTGCCGCGTTTTTTTTCAGGACTTGGCATATGTTGGGTATAAAATGTCGTAATTTCAAACCGCGAATACGTGCATAGAGCCAGAATTTGGCTCCAAAATATTGCTCAGGCCTCAAAATTGGGATGTTTGAGATATTTTGAAAACTGCAGGGGAGGTTTCGGACAAATGTGACAAAACGCCGCTTTCAGTACTTGGCATATGTTGGGCATAAAAAAGTCGTAATTTCAAACTGCGAATACGTGCAGAGAGCCAGAATTTGGCTCCAAAATATGGCTCAGGCCTAGAAATTGGGATGTTTGGAATATTTTGAAAACTGCAGAGGGGATTGAGACAAATGTGACCAAACGCCGCTTTCAGTACTTGGCATATGTTGGGCATAAAAAAGTCGTAATTTCAAACTGCGAATACGTGCAGAAAGCTAGAATTTGGCTCCAAAATATTGTTCAGGCCTCGAAATTGGGATATTTGGGATATTTAGAAAACTGCAGGGGAGTTTGTGCAAAATGTGACTCACAGCCGCTTTCAGGACTTAGCATATGTTGGGTATAATATATCGTAATTTTAAACCGCGAATACGTGCATAGAGGCAGAATTTGGCTCCAAAATATGGCTCAGGCCTCGAAATTGGGATGTTTGGTATATTTTGAAAACTGCAGGGAGGATTGGGACAAATTTGACCAAATGCCACTATCAGTACTTGGCATATGTTGGGTATAAAAAGTCGTAATTTCAAACTTCGAATACGTGCAGAGAGCCAGAATTTGGCTCCAAAATATTGCTCAAGCCTCGAAATTGGGATATTTGGGATATTTCGAAAATTGCAGCGGAGTTTGTGCGAAATGTGACTCTCTGCCGCTTTCAGGACTTGGCATATGTTGGGTATAAAAAATCGTAACTTCAAACCACGAATACGTACATAGAGCCAGAATTTGGCTCCAAAATATGGCTAAGGCTTCGAAATTGGGATGTTTGGTATATTTTGAAAACTCCAGGAAGGTTTTGGACAAATGTGACCAAACGCCGCGTTCAGTACTTGGCATATGTTGGGTATAAAAAAGTCGTAATTTCAAACTGCGAATACGTGCAGAGAGCCAGAATTTGGCTCCAAAATATGACTCAGGCCTCGAAATTGGGATATTTGGGATATTTCGAAAACTGCAGGGGAGTTTGTGCGAAATGTGACTCACTTCCGCTTTCAGTACTTGGCATATGTTGGGTATAAAAATCGTAATATCAAACTGCGAATTTGTGCAGAGAGCCATAATTTGGCTCCAAAATATGGCTCAGGCCTCGATATTGTGATGTTTGGGATATTTTGAAAACTACAGGGAGGTTAGGGACAAATGTGACCAAACTCCGCTTTCAGTACTTGGCATATATTGGGTATAAAAAAGTCATAATTTCAAACTGCAAATACGTGCAGAGAGCCAGAGTTTGGCTCCAAAATATGGCTCAGGCCTCGAAATTGGGATGTTTGGGATATTTCGAAAACTGCAAGGGAGTTTGTGCAAAATGTGACTCACTGCCGCTTTCAGTACTTGGCATATGTTGGGTATAAAAATCGTATAATCGAACTGCGAATACGTGCAATGAGCCAGAATTTGGCTCCAAAATATGGCTCAGGCATAAATATTGTGATGTTTGGGATATTTTGAAAACTGCTGGGGGGTTTGCGACAATTGCAACCAAACACCGCTTTCAGTACTTGGCATATGTTGGGTATAAAAAAGTCGTAATTTCAAACTGCGAATACGTGCAGAGAGCCAGAATTTGGCTCCAAATTATGGCTCCGGCCACGAAATTGGGATGTTTGGAATATTTTGAAAACTGCAGGGGGATTGAGACAAATGTGACCAAACGCCGCTTTCAGTACTTGGCATATGTTGGGTATAAAAAAGTTGTAATTTCAAACTGCGAATACGTACATAGTGCCAGAATTTGGCTCCAAAATATTGCTCAGACCTCAAAATTGGGATGTTTGAGATATTTTGAAAACTGCAGGGGGGGTTTGGGACAAATGTGACAAAACGCCGCTTTCAGTACTTGGCATATGTTGGGCATAAAAAAGTCGTAATTTCAAACTGCGAATACGTGCAGAGAGCCTGAATTTTGCTACAAAATATGGCTTAGGCCTCGAAATTGGGATGTTTGGGATATTTTGAAAACTGCACGGGGGATTGAGACAAATGTGACCAAACGCCGCTTTCAGTACTTGGCATATGTTGGGTAAAAAAAAGTGGTAATTTCAAACTGCGAATACGTGCAGAAAGCTAGAATTTGGCTCCAAAATATAGATCAGGCCTCAAAATTGGGATATTTGGGATATTTCGAAAACTGCAGGGGAGTTTGTGCGAAATGTGACTCACTGCCACTTTCAGGACTTAGCATATGTTGGGTATAAAATGTCGTAATTTCAAACCGCGAATACGTGCATAGAGCCAGAATTTGGCTACAAAATATTGCTCAGGCCTCGAAATTGGGATGTTTGGGATATTTTGAAAACTGCAGGGGGGGTTTGGGACAAATGTGACCAAACGCCGCGTTCAGTACTTGGCATATATTGGGTATAAAAAAGTTGTAATTTCAAACTGCGAATACGTGCAGAGAGCCAGAATTTGGCTCCAAAATATGGCTCAGGCCTCGAAATTGGGATGTTTGGAATATTTTGAAAACTGCAGGGGGGATTGAGACAAATGAGACCAAACGCCGCTTTCAGTACTTGGCATATGTTGGGTATAAAAAAGTTGTAATTTCAAACTGCGAATACGTGCAGAGAGCCAGAATTTGGCTTCAAAATATGGCTCATGCCTCGATATTGGGATGTTTGGGATCTCTTGAAAACTGCAGGGAGGTTTGGGATAAATGTGACCAAATGGCACTTTCAGTACTTGGCATATGTTCGGTATAAAAAGTCGTAATTTCAAACTGCGAATACGTGCAGAGAGCCAGAATTTGGCTCCAAATTATGGCTCCGGCCTCGAAATTGGGATGTTTGGAATATTTTGAAAACTGCAGGGGGGATTGAGACAAATGTGACCAAACGCCGCTTTCAGTACTTGGCATATGTTGGGTATAAAAAAGTTGTAATTTCAAACTGCGAATACGTGCATAGAGCCAGAATTTGGCTCCAAAATATTGCTTAGACCTCAAAATTGGGATGTTTGAGATATTTTGAAAACTGCAGGGGGGGTTTGGGACAAATGTGACAAAACGCCGCTTTCAGTACTTGGCATATGTTGGGCATAAAAAAGTCGTAATTTCAAACTGCGAATACGTGCAGAGAGCCTGAATTTTGCTACAAAATATGGCTTAGGCCTCGAAATTGGGATGTTTGGGATATTTTGAAAACTGCACGGGGGATTGAGACAAATGTGACCAAACGCCGCTTTCAGTACTTGGCATATGTTGGGTATAAAAAAGTGGTAATTTCAAACTGCGAATACGTGCAGAAAGCTAGAATTTGGCTCCAAAATATTGTTCAGGCCTCGAAATTGGGATATTTGGGATATTTGGAAAACTGCAGGTGAGTTTGTGCAAAATGTGACTTACAGCCGCTTTCAGGTCTTGGCATATGTTGGGTATAATATATCGTAATTTCAAACCGCGAATACGTGCATAAAGCCAGAATTTGGCTCCCAAACATGGCTCAGGCCTCGAAATTGGGATGTTTGGGATATTTTAAAAACTGCAGGGAGGTTTGGGACAAATGTGACCAAATGCCGCTTTCAGTACTTGGCATATGTTGGGTATATAAATTCGTAATTTCAACCTGCGAATACGTGTAGAGAGCCAGAATTTGGCTCCAAAATATGGCTCATGCCTCGAAATTGGGATGTTTGGGATCTCTTGAAAACTGCAGGGAGGTTTGGGATAAATGTGACCAAATGGCACTTTCAGTACTTGGCATATGTTTGGTATAAAAAAGTCGTAATTTCAAACTGCGAATACGTGCAGAGAGCCAGAATTTGGCTCCAAAATATGGCTCAGGCCTCGAAATTGGAATATTTGGGATATTTCGAAAACTGCAGGGGAGGTTGTGCGAAATTTGACTCACTGCCGCTTTCAGGACTTGGCATATGTTGGGTATAAAATGTCGTAATTTCAAACCGCGAATACGTGCATAGAGCCAGAATTTGGCTCCAAAATATTGCTCAGGCCTCAAAATTGGGATGTTTGAGATATTTTGAAAACTGCAGGGGAGGTTTCGGACAAATGTGACAAAACGCCGCTTTCAGTACTTGGCATATGTTGGGCATAAAAAAGTCGTAATTTCAAACTGCGAATACGTGCAGAGAGCCAGAATTTGGCTCCAAAATATAGCTCAGGCCTAGAAATTGGGATGTTTGGAATATTTTGAAAACTGCAGAGGGGATTGAGACAAATGTGACCAAACGCCGCTTTCAGTACTTGGCATATGTTGGGCATAAAAAAGTCATAATTTCAAACTGCGAATACGTGCAGAAAGCTAGAATTTGGCTCCAAAATATTGTTCAGGCCTCGAAATTGGGATATTTGGGATATTTAGAAAACTGCAGGGGAGTTTGTGCAAAATGTGACTCACAGCCGCTTTCAGGACTTAGCATATGTTGGGTATATTATATCGTAATTTTAAACCGCGAATACGTGCATAGAGGCAGAATTTGGCTCCAAAATATGGCTCAGGCCTCGAAATTGGGATGTTTGGTATATTTTGAAAACTGCAGGGAGGATTGGGACAAATTTGACCAAATGCCACTTTCAGTACTTGGCATATGTTGGGTATAAAAAGTCGTAATTTCAAACTTCGAATACGTGCAGAGAGCCAGAATTTGGCTCCAAAATATTGCTCAAGCCTCGAAATTGGGATATTTGGGATATTTCGAAAATTGCAGCGGAGTTTGTGCGAAATGTGACTCTCTGCCGCTTTCAGGACTTGGCATATGTTGGGTATAAAAAATCGTAACTTCAAACCACGAATACGTACATAGAGCCAGAATTTGGCTCCAAAATATGGCTAAGGCTTCGAAATTGGGATGTTTGGTATATTTTGAAAACTCCAGGAAGGTTTTGGACAAATGTGACCAAACGCCGCGTTCAGTACTTGGCATATGTTGGGTATAAAAAAGTCGTAATTTCAAACTGCGAATACGTGCAGAGAGCCAGAATTTGGCTCCAAAATATGACTCAGGCCTCGAAATTGGGATATTTGGGATATTTCGAAAACTGCAGGGGAGTTTGTGCGAAATGTGACTCACTTCCGCTTTCAGTACTTGGCATATGTTGGGTATAAAAATCGTAATATCAAACTGCGAATTTGTGCAGAGAGCCATAATTTGGCTCCAAAATATGGCTCAGGCCTCGATATTGTGATGTTTGGGATATTTTGAAAACTACAGGGAGGTTAGGGACAAATGTGACCAAACTCCGCTTTCAGTACTTGGCATATATTGGGTATAAAAAAGTCATAATTTCAAACTGCAAATACGTGCAGAGAGCCAGAGTTTGGCTCCAAAATATGGCTCAGGCCTCGAAATTGGGATGTTTGGGATATTTCGAAAACTGCAAGGGAGTTTGTGCAAAATGTGACTCACTGCCGCTTTCAGTACTTGGCATATGTTGGGTATAAAAATCGTATAATCGAACTGCGAATACGTGCAATGAGCCAGAATTTGGCTCCAAAATATGGCTCAGGCATAAATATTGTGATGTTTGGGATATTTTGAAAACTGCTGGGGGGTTTGCGACAATTGCAACCAAACACCGCTTTCAGTACTTGGCATATGTTGGGTATAAAAAAGTCGTAATTTCAAACTGCGAATACGTGCAGAGAGCCAGAATTTGGCTCCAAATTATGGCTCCGGCCACGAAATTGGGATGTTTGGAATATTTTGAAAACTGCAGGGGGGATTGAGACAAATGTGACCAAACGCCGCTTTCAGTACTTGGCATATGTTGGGTATAAAAAAGTTGTAATTTCAAACTGCGAATACGTACATAGTGCCAGAATTTGGCTCCAAAATATTGCTCAGACCTCAAAATTGGGATGTTTGAGATATTTTGAAAACTGCAGGGGGGGTTTGGGACAAATGTGACAAAACGCCGCTTTCAGTACTTGGCATATGTTGGGCATAAAAAAGTCGTAATTTCAAACTGCGAATACGTGCAGAGAGCCTGAATTTGGCTACAAAATATGGCTTAGGCCTCGAAATTGGGATGTTTGGGATATTTTGAAAACTGCACGGGGGATTGAGACAAATGTGACCAAACGCCGCTTTCAGTACTTGGCATATGTTGGGTAAAAAAAAGTGGTAATTTCAAACTGCGAATACGTGCAGAAAGCTAGAATTTGGCTCCAAAATATAGATCAGGCCTCAAAATTGGGATATTTGGGATATTTCGAAAACTGCAGGGGAGTTTGTGCGAAATGTGACTCACTGCCACTTTCAGGACTTAGCATATGTTGGGTATAAAATGTCGTAATTTCAAACCGCGAATACGTGCATAGAGCCAGAATTTGGCTACAAAATATTGCTCAGGCCTCGAAATTGGGATGTTTGGGATATTTTGAAAACTGCAGGGGGGGTTTGGGACAAATGAGACCAAACGCCGCTTTCAGTACTTGGCATATGTTGGGTATAAAAAAGTTGTAATTTCAAACTGCGAATACGTGCAGAGAGCCAGAATTTGGCTCCAAATTATGGCTCCGGCCACGAAATAGGGATGTTTGGAATATTTTGAAAACTGCAGGGGGGATTGAGACAAATGTGACCAAACGCCGCGTTCAGTACTTTGCATATGTTGGGTATAAAAAAGTCGTAATTTCAAACTGCGAATACGTGCAGAGAGCCAGAATTTGGCTCCAAAATATGGCTCAGGCCTCGAAATTGGGATGTTTGGAATATTTTGAAAACTGCAGGGGGGATTGAGACAAATGAGACCAAACGCCGCTTTCAGTACTTGGCATATGTTGGGTATAAAAAAGTTGTAATTTCAAACTGCGAATACGTGCAGAGAGCCAGAATTTGGCTCCAAAATATGGCTCATGCCTCGATATTGGGATGTTTGGGATCTCTTGAAAACTGCAGGGAGGTTTGGGATAAATGTGACCAAATGGCACTTTCAGTACTTGGCATATGTTCGGTATAAAAAGTCGTAATTTCAAACTTCGAATACGTGCAGAGAGCCAGAATTTGGCTTCAAAATATAGCTCAGGCCTCAAAATTGGGATATTTGGGATATTTCGATAACTGCAGGGGAGTTTGTGCGAAATGTGACTCACTGCCGCTTACAGGACTTGGCATATGTTGGGTATAAAATGTCGTAATTTCAAACCGCGAATAAGTGCATAGAACCAGAATTTGGCTCCAAAATATGGCTCAGGCCTCGAAATTGGGATGTTTGGGATATTTTGAAAACTGCAGGGGGGGGGGGGTTTGGACAAATGTGACCAAACGCCGCGTTTAGTACTTTGCATATGTTGGGTGTAAAAAAGTCGTAATTTCAAACTGCGAATAAGTGCAGTGAGCCAGAATTTGGCTCCAAAATATGGCTCAGGCCTCGAAATTGGGATGTTTGGTATATTTTGAAAACTGCAGGGAGGTTTGGGACAAATTAGACCAAATGCCACTTTCAGTACTTGGCATATGTTGGGTATAAAATTCGTAATTTCAAACTTCGAATACGTGCAGAGAGCCAGAATTTGGCTCCAAAATATTGCTCAAGCCTCGAAATTGGGATATTTGGGATATTTCGAAAATTGCAGGGGAGTTTGTGCGAAATGTGACTCTCTGCCGCTTTCAGGACTTGGCAAATGTTGGGTATAAAAAATCGTAACTTCAAACCACGAATACGTGCATAGAGCCAGAATTTGGCTCCAAAATATGGCTAAGGCTTCGAAATTGGAATGTTTGGTATATTTTGAAAACTGCAGGGAGGTTTTGGACAAATGTGACCAAACGCTGCATTCAGTACTTGGCATATGTTGGGTATAAAAAAGTCGCAATTTCAAACTGCGAATACGTGCAGAGAGCCAGAATTTGGCTCCAAAATATGACTCAGGCCTCGAAATTGGGATATTTGGGATATTTCGAAAACTGCAGGGGAGTTTGTGCGAAATGTGACTCACTGCCACTTTCAGTACTTGGCATATGTTGGGTATAAAAATCGTAATATCAAACTGCGAATTTGTGCAGAGAGCCATAATTTGGCTCCAAAATATGGCTCAGGCCTCGATATTGTGATGTTTGGGATATTTTGAAAACTGCAGGGAGGGTAGGGACAAATGTAACCAAACGCCGTTTTCAGTACTTGGCTTATTTTGGGCATAAAAAAGTCGTAATTTCAAACTGCGAATACGTGCAGAGAGCCAGAATTTGGCTCCAAAATATGGCTCAGGCCTCGAAATTAGGATGTTTGGGATATTTTTAAAACTGCAAGGGGAGTTTGTGCGAAATGTGACTGACTGCCGCTTTCAGGACTTGGCATATGTTGGGTATAAAATATTGTAATTTCAAACCACGAATACGTGCATAGAGCCAGAATTTGGCTCCAAAATATGGCTCAGGCCTCAAAATTGGGATGTTTGGGATATTTTGAAAACTGCAGGGAGGTTTTGGGACAAATGTGACCAAACGCCGCTTACAGTACTTGGCTTATTTTGGGCATAAAAAAGTCGTAATTTCAAACTGCGAATACGTGCAGAAAGCTAGAATTTGGCTCCAAAATATTGTTCAGGCTTCGAAATTGGAATATTTGGGATATTTCGAAAACTGCAGGGCAGTTTCTGCTAAATGTGACTCACTGCCGCTTTCAGTACTTGGCATATGTTGGGTATAAAAATCGTAATATCAAACTGCGAATACGTGCAATGAGCCAGAATTTGGCTTCAAAATATGGCTCAGGCCTGAATATTGTGATGTTTGGGATATTA